>NC_133407.1:32462500-32625000 GCF_049350105.2 Macaca mulatta
GAGCTGGAGGCCATTATCCTAAGCAAATTAATGCGGGAACTGAAAAGCAAATACTTCCTGTTCTCACCTGTAAATGGGAGCTAAACATTGAGTACACATGGACACAAAGAAGGGAACATCAGACACTGGAGCCTACTTGAGGGTGAAAAGTGGGAGGAGGGTGAGGATCAAAAAACTACCTATCAGGTGCTATACTCATTACCTGGGTGGTGAAATCATCTGTACACCACACCCTCACAACATGCAATTTATCCACGTAACAAACCTGCACATGTACCCCTTAAACCTAAAATTTGGAAAGAAAAAAAAGTAGCATTGTATTTTTTTTTAAAAAGTCCCATCTCTTTGGCCCCCACTACTATCTCCATTGATCCCATTCTCATCTCTCAAGTTGTCTTTTATAGACAGATCTTCTTTATATTCAGTTACCTTTACATGTGTAGATATATAAATATATAGCTCTATTTTTTAACTTTAATGGGATCATTCTATAATGATTTAGCTCACAAATTTAGTTTTTTGTTTTATTGGTTTTTTTTTATTAAAAAAAACTTAATACACCAGAGCTTTTCCTGTTTCAGTATAGAGAGAGTAACAGTCTTTTTAAACTGCTACCATGTATTCTTAAATTTGGTGGTAACACTGTGATTTAATCATTCTTTTACTGATGAATATTTAGACTGTTTCTCTTTTTTTGTATTACCAAGAAAAAATGTTGCAGTAAAAACATTCTTGTACTAACATCTTGTGCCCATAATTTTTTAGAATACAGATAACTGTAAGAGGAATTGCTAAGCCACACATTAGATGCATTTCTAAATTTGATAGATTGTGCCAAATTATCCTCCCCAAAAGCAGTATCATTTCCCCACCTACAATGTTTGAGATTTTTCTATTATTGAACTATGCCTGCATTCTTAGAAAAACCCTGATATCACATTGTTCTTTTGTTGTTCTATTGATTTTGATTTGTAAGTATTTTACTTGGGATTCTTGGAACCATATTCACATCTGCGATTTTAGTAGATTTCTGCCACAAGTTTTGATACCAAGTTACGCTACTTTGGCAAAATTAAGTGAATCATGCTCCATTTTTTCCTATGCTCTGGAACAGTCTAAACCACACAGTAATTATGTGCTCCACGAAGTTCTCATAGAATTAGCTTGTAAAATCTAGACACATTTTGGGAGAGCTTTGACAACTTTTAAATTTTCTTCTAAGATCATGAGTATGTTTATATTCTCTTTAATAAATTTTGTTTGTTTATGTTTTATTAGGAAATCATTCATTTTACCCAGATTTCACAACTTTTAGCACAGAGTTCAACATAATCTACAAAATAAAACCTGTAAATCTCCCCTTTACTTGTCATTATATTCTGTTCTCATTCCAATTATTTTTTTCCTCTTGTTTATCTTGACTAGCTTTGCAGATTTTTTTTTTTTCTGGTGTTTTAAAGAACTATCTCTTTGGTTTATTTTTCAAATTCATTTATCTTCTCTCCTCTAACCACTCATTTCTGCTTTAGTTTTTATCAATTTCTTCTATTTTCCCAGTCATATTCTCTTGGCTCTCTTTTTAACTTCTAGTTGAAAATTTCTATTCTTTTTTCTTGTCTAATTATAAAAGCCCTTAAAACCTCTAGTTGTTCTATGTGTACAACCTCGGCCGCCTCATTTATATAATGTTCTTGTTGTCATTGTTTCTGTATAATCTGTAATTATAGTTTTGATTTCTCTTTAAAAGTTATATAGGAGTGTGTTGGGCTTTTATTATTTTTAAAGTTTTGGCATTAATGCTCAGTTTCTCTGCACTGTGTTCCAAGATTATGGCCTGCATGATTTCTTGTCCTTGGAACGTATTAAAATTTTTCTTGTGACTTAATAACTGATCACTGTTATTAAACATTTCATGGACCTGAGAGAGAAGATAAATTCATTGCGGAGAACAAAGTGTGATATGTATCTGGAGTTGGGAAAAATATTTTGATATAAACTGATTCAAGTAAGTCAATTGCCGAATGGAATTTTTAACTCACAGCACACGTAAAGCATTTTTTATTGAAAAGGGCAGACTTTGTTGAGATTTTAGCAGAAGGCAAAGGAGAAAGACAAGGGGGAGGAAGAGGAGGCAGAGAGAAAGAGGAGAGGAAGGAAGTCAGTTTGCTTAGAATTCCAGAAACTAGGATTTAAATACCATCAGCCAATCTTAAAGGACTACCCACAGAGATTTGTACTATGAATCACAGACTTGAGGGGACCCAAAAAATGATGTAAAGGCCATTTTTCATACTCAAAGAAATAAGTGCATAAGGCAGGAAGAAGACTTGGAGAAAGGTAAGAAGTTTAGATGCAGGTGAGTGTTTCTGAATGGGGGCTCTGGTCCTGCCTCCTCCTAATGTTGAAACTTGGAAAGGGGAAGGAAGGACTTAGGTTTAAGGGTCTGAAGAAAGCCCTGCCTCTCCCCTGGAGCCCTAGGAGGAAGAAAACCCTCCAAGTGTCCTATGCCAACATGAAGTAACAAGCATCGAGTAGAAACAGTGGCAGGGCTGACCTAGACAATGAGAGGACCCACTGTTTCTCAGATGACAGCTGAGAGGGAGTGGAAGAGTTCACCAGGGCAAGGGGATTCTGAACTGCATGGGGGTTTGGCACTCCTAACCCCCATGTTGTTCAGGGGTCCGGCACTCCTAACCCCCATGTTGTTCAGGGGTCCACTGTATCACGAATAGTGCTGTGTCTTAGTCTGCTTTGGCTACTATAACAAAATACCATAGATGGGGTGGCTTGAACAACAGGAATTTATTTTTCATTGTTCTGGAGGCTAGAAATTCAAGAGGAGGGTGCCAGCACAATTGGGTTCTAGTGGAGGCTCCCTTCCTTGCTTGCAGGTGGCCACTTTCTCACTGTGTCCTCACAGGGTAGAAAGAGTGAGAACAAGCTCTCTATGTCTCTTCATAAGGGCACTAGGCCCATTATGAAGGCCCTACCCCCACAACTTCACCTAAACCTGATTACCTCTCAAGGGCCCCATCTCCAAATACCATCACATTGAGCATATGAATTTCAAGACACAATACAGTCCATAGCATGAGCTGCTATGAGCAACTTTCTGATGGATACATACCTAGAAGTAAATGGTTGGGTCATAGGGAATTCAAATTTTCACCTTTAGTAAATACTCTCAGATACTTTTCTGAACTAGTTGTACCAATTTGCATGCCTATGAGGTATAGTGCACTTGAATTCCATTTGCTCCACATCCTTGAACTACAACTTAGATTTGAAAATGCATAGTACTTGCTTCAAAGAAATTGAGTTACCTACATTCCAAAAGTTGCTAGGTTATCATGTAAGTTGGGTCTTTGGGAAGCAGATGCTGAGACAGTGTTTAAAAGTGTAAGGGGGCCGGGCGCGGTGGCTCACGCCTGTAATCCCAGCACTTTGGGAGGTCCAGGTGGGCAGATCATGAGGTCAGGAGATCGAGACCATCCTGGCTAACATGGTGAAACCCCGTCTCTACTAAAAATACAAAAAATTAGCCAGGCGTGGTGGCGGATGCCTGTAGTCCCAGCTACTTTGGAGGCTGAGACAGGAGAATGGCGTGAACCCAGGAGGAGGAGCTTGCAGTGAGCCAGTATCACGCCACTGCACTCCAGCCTGGGTGATAGAGCCATACTCCGTCTCAAAAAAAAAAAAGTGTAAGGGATTTATTGGGGGGCAATGCCTGTAAAAGATTTTTAAAAGGAAAGATTGGGAATGAAAGTCTTTAGACTGTGATGCAGACCTTAAAAGAAAGAAGAGAGGAAGCAAAATTGGGCAGAAGGAGTCTCAGATCATAGCGCACATCTGTCAACATCTTAGCCAACCCAATGGAAACTAAGATTGTCTATCGGAGGAATCCTATGTTGGGCAGAAATGGCAAGACCCTAAAACCTCCTGCCCTATTTAGTCATTGGCTAGGACCTTCCAAGAAGATTGTTGTCTAGACTTAACACAGGTAAATCCGAAGGTATTGACAGCTGGAGGCTGTCAGCTAACTGACCTCCTGACAGCTGGATGGCAAATTGTCTCATGAAGGAAGAAGATCTGGGCACCACGCCTCCATGACTGCCACAGTGCTCCCCTTGTGCCATGTGATTCCACTTTCATACATGCTTACAGAACAGCTCTTCCTGGGTTCCAAAGGGCCTCACTTCTTACTGGAAAACTTAGAAGACAGAGGTTTATGGGATGACCTACAGCCCACTCCCTGTTGGTCCTGGAGTCACAACTACTATTCATCAACTCCTTTGTCCACTGTCCATTCTCAATTTCTCTCATTCTCAGCTACTACTCCAGCTGGTCTGGGTGACTCACCTGGTAGCATGAACCAAATCCTCACTCTTGAGGAGTCTGAGCCCCTGGTAATCACACCCTTATGAGGCTGGGCTAGCTGCACTTGTCCTTCTGTAGTCATAATTGACCAGGTGATGCTACCTCACTTCCACATATATTTCCCCATCCCCATTGTATAACATAGCCCTACCTCCTCCTTTTTATTAAATCAATTAGCCCTGTCAACACAATGACTCATTTTCTTGCCTATTGGTCCCTGATTGCAAGGAATTCAAAAATGCCTATATTTTAGTGTGTAGTTCAGTTCTCCTTTGACATGTCCTCTGGAGAGAGTGTTCTACCTTTGGGACCAGTACCACTCACACTGCAGACCCCAATGTTGTGGGCCAGGGAAGCATAAAGCCACATAATAGGTCACTGGGATTGATGCTACTTAGGACCACTCCTGCTTCTACCCCTTGATTATCCATGTATTTTTCCTGCAGGGGACACAGAGTCAAGTAGGGGTGTCTGATTCAGTGCTTAAATCATGTCTTAGAGGAAGGCACCCACACCCCATTCTCACAGAGTATTGCCTCAAGCTCCACCAGAACATTTCAATGCTCTATCAAGTGCCAGCTTCTGGACCGTATGGTAAGTGATACAACCAACGGATACCATGATCATGGGCCCGCTGCTGTAGCTCCTTCACTGTGAAATGGTTATCCTGATCAGATACTACGTGTTGTGGGATCCCATGCCTGTGGGCCAGTTTCTCCATAAGCCACTGGATAATATGCTGGATGAGGCTCTGCAGGCACGAAAGGCAGACCCACACCCAAAACAGGTGTCTACTACTATGATAACAAATTGCCACCAAGTAGATCAACTGGTCTCCCCAAAAAGTGCCATATTTGGGGCTCAGCATTGGTCTCTGGTACTGGCAGGTTAGACATTCAGAAGGGGCAATAGCTATGTCAGTCTTTTTAAGTGGTAGCCCATGCAGTTGCGTTCATGTGGGACCTCTATCTCTGCTACCATGACCACTCTATTCATGGGTCCATTTGACAATCTATCATGCCAGTTCTGGAGGAACCAATGATGAATGCTGACTAATGTAAACCGGCTGAGAATTTTGTCTATTTGGATATCCAATGTCACTTCTGTGATACATACTTTATAATGGACATTAACATGTCACATAAAAATCTTTACACTTTATGCCCATTTCCACAGATCTGTCCACATGCCTCTACTCCAGATCTCCTCATCTCCAAGTACCCAGTCATTTTCTTTCTAGATCTCTAACCGATCCATTAAATCATTGGCCATTTCCCATGAGTATATATATGTTCTTATCTTGGCCACTTGTCTTTCCATGCAAAGTAGACGACCAGATGCATTACTTGCAGCTCTACCCATCAACAAGATTTTTCTTCTCTATTTAGAGCCTATCCTGAGTGTGGTGGTTAATACAGTAGCTGTTCATTTTCAGCCCGTACTTGTATACTGAGCCAACCCAAATATAAACCAAGCTAAGGCTTTTTTCTTTTCCTTAGCTGGTCCTATGGGATCCCACCTATGGCCACAGATGTGAGCAGAGGGAGGGGTGCTGATGCAGTTGTGATGGGCGACATGAGGACTGCTGCTCCCTGCCCATGCAGCTTCTCATGCCCTCTAGTCTTGCTTAGACTCAGTTCCAGTTGTACCTTTTCCATCTTACAATGGATTGCTACTTGGCTTACCCAGATCTATGACTTGGCAAATCTAACAGTTTTCTATGGGAAACTTAATTCCATGTCACAATCAGAGCCCACAGGAGCTACTCAGTGGGAACCAGATTTTCTCCTTCTTTGCATTTATAATAATTATAGCATTTTAAAAGATGTACCAGGGCTCCAGGCTCCCAGAAGAAGCAGAAACAATGGGGATGGCAGAAGTTTGGCTCTAAGGGATTTATGATGATAAGAACTTAGAATTTGGGGAGCAACTTCTGTGGCAAGACAGACTGGTTCCAAGCAGAAATAATACCTCTTCAGGGACAGAGTTGGAGGCAGAGAAATTCCTAAAGTTAATGCTTGACTCAAGCGGGAGCGTTTATAAACAGTGAGGTGCATATTTGGGGCACTTATATGCTCAAGGTTCCTTGAATACAACTTTTTTTACACCTTTTATTTGCATCTTTTATTAAGCAGAGAAGTGAGATAAAGCACAACTGAAAGTGGAGACTGACTGCCTGTATTTGATTATGTGATGGATTAAATACAGTCATCAATTCTTTGCCCCTCCTTTCACTGAGAGGTAGAATCCCCTCCCCTTGAATATAGGCCGGCTCTGGTCCAGTTTTGACCAATCAAATATGGTAGAAATGTTACTCTGTGCAAGTTCCATGGCTGTACCTTAAGACCACCATGCTGTGAGGGAGCTCAAGTCCCTGGAGAAAGCGAGGCCATACGGAGGAACGCAAGAACGCAGAAGCACCAGAGATGCACATGAGGCCAAACATAGAACTGAGCCTGGCCACCAGCTGAATGCAGCCAAATGAATGATCCCAGCTGACGTCCCCTGGAGCAGAAAGACCACCCAGCCAAACCCTGAATTTGTGACCTATAGAATTGTAAGCCGATTAAATGGATTCTAAAGTCCCGAACCATGGAATCGCAGGCAAATTAAATGGTTGTTATCTTAACCAAATAAGTTTTGAGGTAATTTATTATGCAATAGATAACTATTGAAGGTTATTATAGTGTTAGTGATAGAAGACCTTATGGAAACTAATCTCGATAATGACTTATAACCCCCTTAGATAAATTAAAAATAAAATCATCAGTCTGAGTGAGAAGTAGTAGCAGAGAGGGAATTCAGAGACGACGACTCAGTCTGTCTCTTTTAAAAACGGGAGTTTTCTATTTGGTTTCCCAGGGCTCCCTGTTATAAAGGGGGCACTGGCTTTATTAATAGAGCAGCTCACATGAATAAGCCAATGTTTCTATATTCCTTCTCCTCAACTGCACCTCCCTCTCCCCATCTCCACCACCACCACCACCAATTCCTTGCTTGAGAGTTATTCTGTAAGTTTTGACACATGAATATAATATCATGCAAACAAAAGGGCATTTTCAAGACAATGCATTCAACTGAAAAACCACATTTTAGAGTATTCACGTGGCTTTCTTGACCTTGATGAAAAAGTAAATGCAGAAAATTCCAATGCTATCTATCTATTCGGCTCTGCAGTGAACTCCCTGGAACTTTCTCCCCTGAGTCCCACTGTCAATCAAAGGGAAGCAAGGATTAGGTGATGAATGTGGCTTCTAGCATGGAGGAAACTGATGTCTACTCCCAAATGCCTCAGTAATGTTTGTGACTGAGAGTCAGCCTCAGATTACTTGTCTTAAATGGAATACACTTCATTAAACAAATATTTATTGAGTTCCTATTATATGCCATGCACTATTCTAGACAAAACAGGCACAAAAGAAAAAAATCTATGCCCTCTTACTGCTTATATTTCTACTTGGGAGGGACAAAGTATAAATATGATAAATATATAAATTATATGTTATGCTAGAAGATGATGCATTCTATGGAAATAATAGAACCGGGTGAGGAGGAACAGCAATAGAGAGGAAGAAGGCAGTTTGCAGCACTGCATAGTACCATACGTGCCAGGGTGGACCTCGCTGAGAAGGTGATGTTTGCACAAACATGAAGGAGGTGAGTGAGTGAGCCACTTGGATATCTGGGGGAGAGTGTCTTTGGCAGATAGAACAATGAGGGGAAAGGCCCTGAGGCGAGAGATGCCTGATAAGTTCACAGAACAACAAGATTATTGTGTCTACTGAGGAGTGAGGGAGGGAGTGAATAGTAGGAAATCAGGTATATAAAGGGCTGGGGGGGATAGGAGCTGATCATGTAGAGCCTTTAGCCATTGGAAGGCTTTGCCTTTACCCCTGGTGGAAGGGAGAGCCACTGGAGAGTTCTGAGCAAAAGAATGGCATATTCTGATTTACCTTTTAACAGAACCCCCCTAGCCTCTGAATTAACAGATTTGAGGCTGGCTGCAGTGGCTTACGCCTATAATCCCAGCACTTTGGGAGGCCACAGCAGGCAGATCACAAGGTCAGGAGTTCAAGACCAGCCTGACCAACATGGTGAAACCCCATCTCTACTAAAACTACAAAATTTAGCCAGACATGGTGGTGTGCACCTATAATCCCAGCTACTTGGGAGGCTGAGGCAGGAGAATCGCTTGAACCCGGGAGGCGGAAGGTTGCAGTGAGCCGAGACGGTGCCACTGCACTCCAGCCTTGGTGACAGAGTGAGACTCAAATAAATAAATAAATAAATAGATTTGTAGGGGGCAAGGACAAAAGCAGAGTCTAGTTCAACAGTCCAGGGAAGAGATAATGATCTAGGTTTGATTTCTTTTTCTCATTTTGGGCTCTCTCAAGTCAATGGCAAATAAAAATAAAACTTGAGGGAAAGGACAAGGGAAAGGTAAATTATTTTTCCTGTTTTGTTTGACATGTCTACCCTGTGCTGGGCTGTGGCTGGAGGCTGGACAGGTCCCAGCTGACCTTTCTTGGGGGTTATGACTGATGGGACAGAGGTAGTGAGGGAGAAAAGATGACTGTTTGCTTGCTTCCAAGCTTATTTGTTGGCAACTGCTCATGTTAGAGAAGCGGCTGGCTGGCTGAGGGAAATCTGATCCTTGGCTGCATGTGTATTTTGGGGAGATGGGTGATTGTGCACTTTTTGAACAGGAGACTCAGCCAGTCAGTCAATAATGACTGGGTTTTAAAGACTGAAAATACTTCCCGACTTAGAGGACTGGTATCCAGGTCCCTCCAAAAAGATGTGGGGAGGAGCCTGCAGCCAGGGCACACAGGAGGATGCATGGGCTGGAAGGAGAGTAAGCTCTCCTGGGCTTTTGATGTTCCATTGTCACTTCCCTCACATATGATGCACGGAAAATCCATTGCCTCCCACATTCAAGGAAGTATTCAATGAATGTTATAAAGGAAACAGGAAGGATTGTCCGCTGTGCATCACCCAAGACACACATCAAATACCAGGAATGATATGATTACCAGGTGACTTATCTTGTTCCTCTGAACACATGGAACCCCGAGACAAATCTACTCCCCATCAAGGGCTTTTATGGGTTGTGGTTTTGGAAATCAAAGCTTGCTGTATTTTATACAGACCTTTAGGAACCCTAAGAAGATTTAAATTTTAAAAGATGATGTATAGTACTGACCATTGTGCCTTTTCTAAGTATGCGACTTCCTCCTTTTCTTTTTCTCTTCCCCACTCACTGCCTTCAAGACTCTCATTGTTTCTTTTAACCAACACCTTTTGGGTACGTCCTATGTACCAAGCATGGAACTCAGCTCCAGATGTTCAGAACTGAGTAATTCAAAGCCCCTGCCCTTCAGCTGTATTTGTTCTAGGAAGTAGAGGGAATTTCACAGAACCCTAATGCATTGTGAACAAGGGCTAAGACAAAGAACCCCAAAGAAGGGATAGATTCGTCCCTGAATTGGGTCTTGGAGGGTGAGATAAAGAAGAAAGTATATTTGTGGCAGAGTAAATAACAGCTAATAGTTACAACTGGCTCTCCCTCCCAAAATGTGTGCATATGCATATATATTTATGTAAATTATGCTGATGGAATGTGTACACAATTTACAAAAATAATGAAATATATAATACTCATTATTATAAATTCCATTTCACCAATTAATTCTCACAAAATGCTTTCAATGATTTTTTGAACTCTTGTATCCATAGCCAATTTATGGTTGCAACTGACAAATAAGTGTAGCTGTGAGAGATATATTGGTTGATGTTTTTGTTCACATTAATAAGATTAAAAATGAGACAAAAATGTATGCCAGAATTTCACTCATTGGTCAATGACGTGAGTAACTACAACTAGTTTGCTGAATCAGGTAATAGTCATAAATACTGGAAGAATATTTTCTCAAATTTTTGTGCTGTTCATATTAGGTTGGTGCAAGTGATTGCGGTTTTCCCCATTACTTTTAATTATTGACATTTTCCCCAAAATTTTTTAAGTCTAAACAATCAACAAAACAATAAACCAAGTTTGAATTTGTAGCATTTGCTGATTTCTGTGGTGTAAATACTCCCTACATGAATAATTTCAAGCCACCAATGTGACAGGAGATACACAGTAGCAAGTTATCATTCAGTAGCTTCAACATACAGGCACAATAGACACAAATAACTTCAAGAGCATAAATAAAAGTAAAATACTTAGAATATGATAAGTTGAATTTATTGCCTTTGTTTTTAAGTATAAGGTAATATAATTGATTTTTAATAATGGCTGTGTTTAACAGCTGTCTTGCAAAATCCCTGCAAATTGAACAATTAAGCTGTCATGAGCCTGTCTAAGCCATCTTCAGCACACTGCTGGTCCTAGCACACAGTAAGAGTTCAATAAATAACACATAACTATTGGGTATTATGCTTATTAGTTGGGTGATGAAATAATCTGTACACCAAACCCCCATCATATGCAGTTTACCTGTATAACAAACCTGCACATGTAACCCTCAACCTAAAATAAAAGTCTTTTAAAAAAGAATTCAGTAAATGATAGTTGACTTTTTTTCTTTTATTAAGGAACAAAAAATTAGAAATGGATTAGCCAAGGGGGATAAAACAATGATTGGCATGAGTGCATGAAGAAAGGGTTTTCCAGAAAGCACAGTCATGTTTGCCCCTCCTCTGCCTGAGTGCTTTCAGTGTCATTTTCCTCTGGAAGTGTCAGGCCTTCTTTTCACTATGGAGGAGAAAAGGCACCGTGGAATGACCCACATGTGTCAGTCTCCCTCCTGTGCAGGCCAAGCATGATGGGCCTCCCCACAGAGCAGATAATGTTCCCACTTTGTGCAGAGACAATGCTGTTCACCCCTGCCTGACCTCTCACACTGTGTCAAGTGACACCAATAGATTGTCTCCAGTGGTGCAGCCATCTCCATGCCCAGCAAGATCTGGAAATGTTTGTGACTTTGCCACAAAGAGCTTCTAAGGTGTCAGTCAGGAAAACACTCCCTCCTGAAATGTATGTGACAAAACCCATGGAGAGCAAGCTGTTAATATTGAAATAACAAAATCTATATGCTCCCTGGCAGAAGCTTGGGTTCTGAAATACACCTCACCATCTCTGTGAGCTGTTGCTTAACTCCCCAAGACACTTCCCCCAAGCACCAATGTGCTTGCTCTCAGGACAGCAAAGGAACAAAGTATTTCAAGTGATGGTCCAATGGTCTTGGTAAAGTGTGCCAGTATCTTTCACTTGGAAGCCTCAGCAAGCCTTTCTTTGCCTACAAGCTGGACGATGGGAACAGGTAAAGAGAAACAGAGAGCGTTCAGGAGAAGGCATATGCACAAGCTAGGTTGTTAAATATGAATTCTAAATTTCTCTTCAAATAATTAATATGTCAGTATGTTCAATTCTTTGCTTTCTACTTTTAAAATCAACTTCCTCATAAAGCAACCTTTTCAATTACCTACTCCACCCTGACTCATTCCGATCACCTGCTCCACCCTGACTCATTCTCCACCCTGCATCACCATTTTTTCCTGCCAAAGCACTCACCTCTTCATTCTCTTTAAATTAGCCAATCGGAATTAGTTTAGCCTGTGCGGTCTAACCCTAGCCAATAGGGGAACAACACAGCAGCAAGGGCCACCTGCATCAGGGATAAGAACCCCTTTCCCTCCCTTGTCCAGGTGCGTGCTCACCATTGCTCCATCTGTAAGGGCATACCCTTCTATAGAAGTACCTTGCCTTGCTGAGAATTAAGAGAAAATTTTATATTCTAATGCTATTTCTTTTGCGGCACCGAAATCTGGGGGCTCATTCAGGATTATGTTCCCCTCCGGGGCAGTCTCTGGTTCTCTCTGGTGTGCACCCCGCCCCCTGTGGCGTTCTCAGCGGGGGGAAATCAGAACCCACCCAGTGCCAGGAATAACCCGCACTCTCAGCAATGCAAAAAAAAACAAAAACAAAAACAAAAACAAAAAACAAACAAAAAAACAAAAAACAAAAACTGGCCAGCAACCTAGCTTAAAGGATCCTCACATACTACGGCACAGACCAAGGAAGGAGAAACCATGGGAGCCAGTAAAGTATTTCCTTGGTGGTCAGAACCAAGGTCAGAAAGCCACAGCAGGGGCAGTGAAGTACTCCTTGGTTGGGGTGGTTTAAAGGTTAAAAAGCAGCGAGACATCCCCACTGTGGGGGACTGAACCTCACACAAACCTCCAGTAGTAGAAAAGGCAAGAAATTTCCAGTGGGGAAATTGAGCCTCACCCCAAAAGGCAAGAAATTTCCAGTGGGGAAACTGAGTGTCACCCCAAAAGGTGAGAAATTTCCAGTAAGGGAAACTGAACCTTGAACCTTACCCTAAAACTATCAAGATGGAAAATATCCCAAGCACAACAGAGAGCAAGGCGGATAAAGATGGTAACAAAGATATCCCCCCAGATAGCCCCCTAGGTCTCATGCTAAAACACTGGAAGGATAATGAAAGGACTAAACATAGGAAAAAGCAACAAATGATAAAATATTGTTGTTTTATTTGGACTCAGGGACCCATCCTCAAACCCTCAATCTTCTGGCCAAAGTTTGGGTCAAACGAGGATGTAATGTGTTAGCTTCTAATCTGATATGTTAATGATAAAAGTCCACTGTCTCAAGGAGAACTAGGTTATGCCCTTTGTTGGAAGCAAGGACCTGCCCTCCTTTCTCCCTTAAAAACAAATAGGGAAGCACCCAATCTGGCACCTCAAAATGAAAAGTCAGAGGAGCCAGCTCTCATGCCTAAAGATTCCAGTGCATGGCATCCCCTAGACTATCTTCTCCTGTTCAGTGTCCCCAATATTTTCCCTCAGACAGCCACTACCACCTCAGATTCCATTCCAAATTCCCCCTCTACTCACGTTATCCCTCTCCTTATAACCCTGACTCTTGGGAATTACCATCTCACCAGCCTGTTCTCTCCCAACTTAACTACCCCTCTCTAAAAGGACTCCAGTGTGAGGTAGAACAATATAAAAAAGATATTCAGAATTTCGCATTTCCCTCTGTACCTAAGAGGTCAGCCCTGACCCTCTTCCATTTGAAAGAGGTACCACAATGGGGGGGGGGAGCGTTGGCTTTGTAAATGCTCCCCTAACCAGTTCAGAAGTCCAGAATTTTAAAAAGGAGTTTAAACCACAACTAGATGACCCTTACAGAGTGGCAGACCAAATTGACCAATTCTTAGGACCTCAGTTATACACTTGGGTTGAGTTAATGTCCATCTTGGACATCCTCTTTTCAGAGGAAGAAAGGAATATGATTCGTAGGTCTGCTATGGTAGTTTGGGAATGTGAGCACCCTCCCCGTGAAAACTTTCCTACTGCGGACCAGAAATTCCCCGCCCGAGACCCCCAGTGGGACAATAACAACACAGATCACCAGGAAAATATGCAGGACCTAAGGGAGACAATAATAAAAGGAATTCGGAAATCAGTACCCCAAACCCGAAATCTTTCTAAAGCGCTTGATATACAACAGGAAAAGGATGAAGAGCCTATGAGATTCCTAGACAGACTGAGGAAGCAAATGAGGCAATATGCAAGCCTCAATTTGGATGACGTCCTTGGGTGAGGAATGTTGAAACTCCAATTTGTCACTAAAAGTTGGCCAGACATTTCAAAAAAGTTACAAAACATAGACAATTGGGAAGACCGTCCTCCAAGTAAGCTTCTCGGGGAAGCTCAGAAAATATATGTGAAAAGGGACAAAGAAAAACAGAAACAAAAGACAAAACTTATGTTTTCCACCTTCCAACAGACAGCTCCAAACCCAGGTACTTCCAGACAGAGCTTCCAGGGAGCCAGAAACTATAAAGGGTCTGAACCCTCTTTTAAAGGACCCCAGCCTCCATCTGGAGGACCAAGGTCCTTGTCTACCAGGCCCCCTAAAGAGTATAGGGGAGCAGGGTTAAAGAATCCCAGAACTAAGAGGGAGGAAGTACAAGATAGGTGCTATAAATGTGGAAGAACAGGCCACTTCAAGAGAGGAGGTCCTGAACTAAGAAAGGAGAAAGAAGCCCTTCCACTCATGACTTTCCAGGAAGAATAGGGGGCTCAGGGGCTCTGTCTCTTTTATCTTGAGTCCCACCAAGAGCCCTTGATAAATTTGGAGGTGGGACCTAAACATGAGCTTATCACCTTTTTAGTTGATTCAGGGGCTGCTTGCTCCTCTGTTTGTTTCCCCCCATCTAATGTTGTCTCCTCCTCAGAGGAACTTTTAGTCTCCTGGGTAAAAGGGGAAGGATTTAGGGCTAAAATTTTAGAAAGCACAGAAGTTAGATACCAGGATCGCTCAACTCATATTCAGTTCTTGTTAATCCCTGAAGCAGGAACTAATTTACTGGGGAAGGATTTAATGTTAAAGTTTGGCATAGGTCTACAAATCAGTCCAAGAGGATTCCTCACCACATTAAACCTACTCACCACTGCAGATGAAAAATATAGGATTCTAATGTCTGGTTCAAAGAAGGAAACTGAGGGAAACTCCAAGTTCCTCCTATCCACATCAAGCTAAAAACCTCGGGAGAAGTAGTAAGAAGGAAGCAATACCCTATTCCTCTAGAAGGTAGGATAGGGTTGAAAGCTATAATCAAAGGCCTTATTAAGGACGGGCTTCTCAAGTCCTGTATGTCCCCTTATAACACCCCAATACTGACAGTCAAGAAATCAGATGGGTCATACTGGCTAGTACAGGACCTTAGAACTATCAAGCAAATAGTCCAGACTACCCACCCCATTGTCCCCAATCCTTACACCATTCTTAGCAAGATTCCATATAATCATCAATGGTGTACTGTAATAGATTTGAAGGATGCTTTTCGGTTATGTCCCCTGGCTGAAGATAGCCAAGATATATTTGCTTTTGAGTGGGAGGATCCCTACTCAGGGCGGAAACAACAATATCAATGGACGGTCTTGCCCCAAGGTTTCATAGACTCCCCTAATCTTTTTGGCTAAATTTTAGAACAAGTACTAGAAAAAGTTGTCATCCCAGAACAAATATGCCTTCTTCAGTACGTGGACAACATTCTTATATCTGGTGAAGATATAGAGAAGGTAACTGACTTCTCTACACATATTCTTAACCATCTGCAGTTTGAGGGGCTACAAGCCTCAGAAAGAAAGCTTCAGTATGAAGAGCCTGAAGTTAAATATTTAGGCCAGTTAATAAGTGCAGGCAAGTGACGGCCTGAATGAATTGAGGGAATTGTATCCCTACCCCTGCCTCAAACTAAGTAAGAACTCAGGAAATTTTTAAGGTTAGTTGGATACTGCCACTTATGGATTCACTCATATGCACTGCACAGTAAAGTGTTATATCAAAAGCTTGCCCAGGAGAAGCCTAACCATCGCCTGTAGACTTCTGAGGAAGTTGACCAAGTCAAGAGGCTGAAGGAAAGGCTCATAACTGCCCCCGTTTTAGCCTTACCCTCCCTAGAAAAGCCATTCCACCTTTTTGTTAATGTCTACAGTGAGTTAGATTTAGGAGTACTAACTCAAGAACACGGAGGCCGCCGGCAGCCTGTAGCCTTCCTGTCAAAGGTCTTAGACCCAGTCACTTGTGGATGGCCTCAACGCATCCAGTCCATTACGGCTATGGTAATAGTAGTCGAGGAAAGCAGAAAGTTAACTTTTGGAGGAAAACTGACAGTAAGCACGCCTCACCAAGTTAGAACTATCTTAATCCAAAGAGCAAGGAGATGGCTTACGGACTCAAGAATCTTAAAGAATGAGGCCATCCTGTTAGAAAAGGATGATTTAACATTGACCACTGATAACTCACTCAACCCAGCAGGTTTCCTAACAGGGAATCCAAATATAAGGAGAGAACCTCATGTTTAGATTTAATTGATTACCATATAAAGGTTCAACCAGACCTAGGAGAAACCCCCTTCTGGAATGGACAGCACTTATTCATAGATGGTTCCTCCCGGGTGATTGAGGGAAAAAGACACAATGGGTATTCAGTGATTGATGGAGAAATTCTCGTAGAAATTGGGTCAGGAAAATTGCCCAACACTTGGTCCGCTCAAACGTGTGAGCTGTTTGCACTCAGCCAAGCCTTAAAGTACTTACAGAACCAGGAAGGAACTATCTATACAGATTCCAGGTGTGCCTTTGGAGTGGCCCATACATTTGGGAAAATTTGGACTAAACAAGGCCTCATTAATAGTAAAGGTCAAGACTTTGTTCACAAGGAGCTGATCACCGAAGTATTGAATATTCTTCAGTTGCCGGAAGAATAGCCATTGTCCATGTTCCCAGACACCAGAAAAGCTTTCTTTTGAAAGTCGAGGAAATAACCTAGCAGATCAGGTAGCCAAGCAGACTGCTGTGTTTTCTGAAATGCATATTTTTCACTTAACTCCCTACCTCCCTCCGCCTACCATAATCCCCATTGTCTCTTCCACCAAAAAAGAGAAACTAATAAAAATAGGCACTAAAGAGAATTCAGAAGGAAAGTGGATACTGCCAGATCAGAGAGAAATGTCCAAACCCCTTATTTGGGAACTCTCGTCCTAAGTACATCAGGAGACCCATTGGGGGCCCCAGACCATGTGTGACGCAGTTCTCATAGTTTATGATTGTATAGGAATTTATACCCTGGCCAAACAGGTTACAGATAGTTGCTTAGTATGTAAGAAAACTAATAGACATACTATAAAAGATTACCTCTCGGGGGAAGGAATCCAGGCTTAAGGCCATTCCAAAGTATCCAAGTTGATTACACAGCAATGCCTCCAATAGGTCATCTAAAATATTTACTAGTGATAGCAGACCACCTCACTCACTGGGTCGAAGCTATCCCATTTTCAAATGCAACAGTCAATAATGTAGTTAAGGCCCTAATTGAAAATATAGTACCCAAGTTTGAACTAACAAAAAATATTGATTCAGACAGCGGAACTCATTCCACCACACGATTATTAAAAAGCTATCCCAAACATTAGACATTAGATGGGAATACCATACTCCCTGGTGCCCGCCCTCATCAGGGAGAGTAGAAATAATGAATCAGACTTTAAAACTACTTAACCAAATTAGTCTTGGAGACTCGATTGCCATGGACCAAGTGTCTTCCTATCGCCCTGCTGAGAATTCGAACTGTACTATGGAAAGACATTGGTCTTTCTCCTTATGCGATGCACTATAGATTACCTTATTTGCACTCCCCTGCTGATATTCCTACCTTTGAAACAAAAGATCAATTCCTTAAAAATTATATACTTGGTCTATCTTCTACTTTCTCTTCTCTTAAAACTAAAGGTCTATTAGCACAAGCACAGCCCTTGGAGTTCCCGGTGCATCAACATCAGCCTGGGGATCACGTCCTCATCAAGAGCTGGAAAGAGGAGAAGCTTGAGCCAGCCTGGGAAGGGCCTTACTTAGTGCTCCTAACTTCTGAAACCGCAGTCCGCACAGCAAGAGAGAGGATGGACTCACCACATCCAAGTCAGGAAAGCGCCGCCCCCTCCAGAGTCATGGGCCATAGTACCAGGGGAAAACCCTACCAAACTAAATCTAAGAAGAATTTACTCTCATCTGTTCTGTTACTCTTTCTTCTGTCCTCACTCTATCGCTGACCATCTAGTTATTAACATAATCAAGTCAATTTCGCCTCAAAACCATTGCATTTGATACTTGCCCTGTGGAGATTTGTCAAGTCAAAGACAGCTCTCTACTTCAGAAAAGTATCTCTGTCCCTCCTGGCTCTCCTCAGATTGGGCATTAGTGAATTGGGACCACTTAATCTGCGGAGATTTTGATAAAGACCAGGGTCAACCAGGAGTCTTGCCCCCCGATGTAGAGTTTTTATGCCATACTTGGTCCAATATTCTGTGGACCACTAAAGAGTGAGGATGGACTGCCCCAACTAGTGTTTGTAATTTCCTAAAACCATTTATTCATTTTACTAAAAGGATAGCTCCCCCCGCAACGGTCAGCTAAACCAGTGCAATCCTATACAGGTTATTATTTTGAGCCCCCAAAGTTCTTCCCCTTTTCTAAGCCAGTTACCTTCTTTAAGCTGGTTTTATGGTATGGGGGCTGAGGTTTCAGGGACAGACCCTATTGGATTATTTGAAATGTGTTCCTTTGATCCCCTGCCACCTGCACCTGCCTCTAAGCTTTTTTCCAAAACCCCTCACAACGGAACCATTGTTCCTCCTCCATCTAACGACAAGGCCAATATAGTGATGGTAGAAGTTAAAGACTTAAACTTTGGCAATTGAGACAGGATACCAAGATGTAAATGCCTGGTTGGAATGGATCAAATATTCTGTCCACACGTTAAACAAAAGCAATTGTTTTGCTTGTGCACACGGCAGGCCTGAGGCCCAGATTGTCCCTTTTCCACTAGGGTGGTCCTCTGGTCGACCGAGTACGGGCTGCATGGTAGCTCTTTTCCAGGATTCTACAGCCTGGGGTAATAATTCATGCCAAGCTCTCTCTCTGCTATATCCCGAAGTCCGACACCCTGCAGGTCAGCCCCCGAGGGCCATCCAGCTTGCGTTTCCCAACACTAAGTTCCCTTCGTGTCTCTCACAACAGGGAGGAAACTTAGCACGTAGTGTCTCTCATGACAGGGAGGAAACTTGGCATTACTTGGAGACCTGAGGGATGCAGTGAGCTTAAGAACTTTCAAGAGCTTACCAATCAGTCAGCCTTTGTTCGTCCCCAAGTGGACGTGTGGTGGTATTGTGGTGGACCTTTACTGGACACTCTGCTGAATAACTGGAGTGGCACTTGTGCTTTAGTCCATTTGGCTATCCCTTTCACCCTGAGATTTCATCAACCAGAAGAAGGAAACATAAGAAATAATAAAGCGAGAGAAGCCCCTTATGGATCTTTCAACTCTCACGTCTATTTAGACACAATTGGAGTACCATGGGGAATACCAGATCAATTTAAAGCCTGAAATCAAATAGCTGCAGGATTTGAGTCAATATTTTGGTGGGTGACAATTAATAAAAATGTAGATTGGATAAACTATCTCTATTACAACAGTGATTTATTAACTACACTAGAGATGCTGTTAAAAGAATAGCTGAGCAATTAGGGGCTACTGCTGGCCAGATGGCTTGGGAAAATAGGAGAGCCTTAGACACGATATTAGCAGAAAGAGGAGGAGTTTGCGTCATGATTAAAACTCAATGTTGCACCTTCATCCCAAACACCACCACCCCTAATGGAAGTATAACAAAGGCATTGCAAGGTCTGACTGCTGTATCCAATGAGTTAGCCAGCAACTCAAGGGTAAATGACCCCTTTACAGGATGACTAGAGAAGTGGTTCGGTAAATGGAAAGGAATAATAGCCTCAATTCTTACCTCCCTCGTAGCCATAATAGGTGTACTTATTCTGTGTCATACCATGCATCCGTAAGTAGATGCAGAGGCTCATAAAAATGGCACTTATAAAACCTCCCTTAACTATCCTCCACCTTATCCAGAGAAGCTTCTTCTTTTAGAAAATCAAGCAGAACAACTAACTCAAGACATGTTAAATAAGTTTGAAGAGAAAGCTGTAAGAAAAATGCAAGAGGAGGAAGTTGTTAAATATGAATTCTAAATTTCTCCTCAAAGAATGTCAGTATGTTCAATTCTTTGCCTTCTACTTTTAAACTTAACTTCCTCATAAAGCAACCTTTTTCAATTACCTACCCCACCCTAACTCACTCCGATCACCTGTTCCACCCTAACTCATTCCAATCACCTGCTACCTGCTCTGCCCTGACTCATTCTCCACCCTGCATAAAAAGCACTCACCCCGCTATTCTCCTTAAATTAGCCAATCGGAATTAGTTTAGCCTGTGCGGTCTAACCCTAGCCAATAGGGGAACAACACAGTAGCAAGGGCCACGTGCATCAGGGTTAAGAACCGCTTTCCCTCCCTTGTCCAGGTGCATGCTCACCATTGCTGCATCTGTAAGGGCGCACCCTTCCATAGAAGTACCTTGCCTTGCTGAGAATTAAAAGAAAATTTTATATTTGAGTGCTATTTCTTTTGAGGCGCGGAAACTTCATATATAACACAGATGAAGTACTGGTCAAACTAGTAATCAATTCCCACTTCCCTGAATGAGTGTTCAGAGAAGCCTGCTCCATCTCCTTTCTCGAGGGCCACAGGAAGATGGCAGGGAGGCTGGATGTGGTGGCTCACACCTGTAAATCACAGCACTTGGAGAGGCTGAGGCAGGTGGATCACTTGAGCTCAGGAGTTTGAGACCAACCTGGGCAACATGGCAAAACTCCATCTCTATTAAAATACAAAAATTAGCCAGGTGTGGTGGTGTGTGCCTGTAGTTCCAGCTATTCAAGAGGCTGAGGTGGGAGAATTGCTTGAACCCAGGAGGTGGAGGTTGCAGTGAGCTGAGATTGCGCCACTGCACTCCAGCCTGAGCGATAGAGCAAGACTGTGTCTCAAAAAACAAAAAAGAAGATGACGACGGCAGGGAGAACCAGCCACAGTGAACATCTATACACCGTCTGTCCTACCACTGTCCCTGCTTCTCTGGATCTTGCCTTCCCATTTCCTCAAGCCACATGGTTTCCATGAGAGAGGTTTGCGTAACATTATCCTGTTCCCCTAGCTCCAAGTTACCAATTCAGAGGTAGGCACCATCACAATTTAGCCTAATTAATCTTATCCCCTGGGAAAATGTGACTTTGGGCTTTGGAAAAGGGATGGGTCTCTCTCCAGGCTACTGAACCTGCTACACATAAAACTTTGGTCCAGTCGGCTGCCATATTGCTTGTGCAGATTAAGTAGAAGGCAAAACCAGTCATCAGAAGAGAACAAGAGAGCAAGGCCACAGACAGAAGCAGAGGCAAGCGATGGCAAGAAGTCCCGACCATTTTCAAGTCTGTGGTTCCACTGGGATCCTAAGCCCCGGTGCATTGCTGCTCTAGGTCCATATCTTTTTTAAGAGGCTTTTAAAGCCCTGAAGAAAGGAGGAAATAAAGAGCTGGCTTCTCCAGAAAATTCTGTGGTCGCCAGCAGCTTTCTCTTGTCAGTTAGTCTACTATATTGCTTGCTGTGTGCCACTGTGAAAAATGGTTATTTTCGAACTGCCACTAATGATGATAATATAATAATAATATTTATGGAGCATTTAAAAGAAGCCAGATACTGCCCCAAGCACTATACACGAATTAGTTTCTTTAATCCTCCCAACAATCTTATAAAGAACGTATTGTTATCATCCAGTTTTAGAGATAAGTAGCATTAAGTGTTGGGATTTACTTGATTAAGTTTCTGTATCTCATGTGTCCATAGAGTATCTAGGCAGTTTCATCACTTGTGAACTCCATTTGTTATACTTAACATTCTGACTTTTGTTTCATAAATATGGTTGTTTTACTTATGTTTTATCTGATTCCAGAAAAAATTGAGGAGCACCTCATTAAAAACATATGTGATGCTTACATAAATATAGTCAACTGATCTTTGTCAAAGGAGCAAAGGCAATACAATGGAGAAGAGTCAAAGAGTCTGCTCAACAAATGGTGCTGGAACAACTGGACACCCATATGCACACACACAAAAAAATGAATCTACACACAGACCTTATACCCTTTCACAGAAATTAACTCAAAATGAATCACAGACCTAATATGTAAAACACAAAACTATGAAACTCCTAGAAAATAACAGGAAAAACCTAGATGACCTGGGACCTTGGGTTTGGCAATGACTTTTTAGATATAACACAAAGGCATGACTCATGAAAAAAAGAACTGAACTATTGTATGTGATACTGCAATTATGGATACGTCATTATACATTTGTTAAAACCCATAGAACTTACAACAGCAAGAGTGAACTCTAATGTAAATGATGGACTCTAGGTGATAACGATGTGTCAATTATAGGTTCAGGAACTGCAATAATTGTACCACTCTGGTGTGGGATGTTGATGATGGGAAAGGCTAAGCATGTGTGGGAGCAAGAAGTAAATGGGA
The DNA here is from genome assembly GCF_049350105.2 of Macaca mulatta. Classification (NCBI taxonomy): domain Eukaryota; kingdom Metazoa; phylum Chordata; class Mammalia; order Primates; family Cercopithecidae; genus Macaca; species Macaca mulatta. The sequence goes on from NC_133407.1 coordinate 32,484,904, forward strand.
AATCTCTGAACCTTCTGCTCAGTATTGGTGTGAACCTAAACCTACTCTTACAAATAAAATATTTTAAAATACATATATAATACAGTACAAACAATGAATGTAACTGAATTCTCCACTGGGACAAAGATAAAATGAGAATAAGACATGATGAGTGCAGGAGTGATGATGATACAACAAAAGCATGACAGGGAGTTTAATGTGAAGGACATGTATCACAGCAGCATGGTTTATAATAAAAATTAGAAGCTAAATCTATGTCCCACATGAATAGCCAAAATAAATTATGACACATGCATTTGATGAAATATACCACGAAATCAGATTAAAGACCTTGGAAAATACCCACAAAGTATTTTTATGAATAAAATGGAATTGTTGTAACACTAATTTTATACAAATTTAAGGAATGTAGGAACAAATTTCAGGCTACAAATTCAAGTCTGCGAAAAAGTACTTCTTTATTTTTTAAAATAACTTTCAAGTGGTAGAAACTGAATTACCCAGAGTTCCAGAATCCCTATCTGCTGCCAAAGATGCCAAGGCATAGGGGTTGAGAGAGGCGCAGGGAAGGATCCCTCTCTAGATCTCATCTTCTCTCCACACTGGCATTGATTCAGACAGCCTCAGTTCCACACAACCTTTAATTATTGATCCAAGCAGGACACTGCTGGGCCATCCTTGTCCAGGCAACAAGAACACTCCAAGACCACTAACTCTCTGAACCATATCCACACCACTCCTACCTGTGCCAAAATATTCTGCTCCTCCTCCCCAACTCTGAAGCACAGAAGCCTTACTGGCAACATATAACATTCATCTACTCAGGTATTTCCTCTGATCTGTGAAAGAAAATCCCCAAGCCCTTGCTGAATGTCCAGACTGTCCCCAGGACACGGCACACAGACTCCCCTGTGTTTCAGTGGCTCCATCATTGTCTTCCCTAGGGCATCAATATAATGAAGGAGAACCCAGGAGGCAAGACTACATCTCAGGCATCCTGCCAAGGCCTAAGCTCTCTGTTTCCTCATGTGACTGCTGATTTTTAACTTTATTGATTAGTTTTCCATGGTTTTGAACTTACTATAAATGAAATATACAATAAATACTCTCATTAATTTTGTTTCTTTCATTCAACATTGCATTTGTAACGTCCATCCATGTTGTTCCACATACAGTAATTTATCCTTTGTCATTACTAATGGGCATTCCTTTGTACCTCCATGACATTTTATTTCTATAATAACTTACCAGACTGATGAGGAAGGCTAGAGTCACAGGCACGCATCTCCATCTACCAATTCAACTGAATTAAAAAAAAAAAAAAAAAAAAAACCATGACTTAATTTTTCAAAAACTGTACCTAATTTCTACTTCAAGCATCTATTCTATGAGACGATAAAACAATTTTTGCCTATTCAGGTTCTTTCCCCTGCCTCTTTCTTTGCCTTCCTTCCTTCCCTCCTTCCTTCCTTCCCTTCTTTTTTCCTTCCTTTCTTCCTTCTTTCATTTCATCTTTCTTTCCTTCTTCTTTTTTTTCTTTCAGAGATGGGATCTCGTTATGTTGCCCAGGCTGGTCTGAAACTCCTGGCCTCAAGCAATCCTCCTATCTCAAACCTCCAGTGTAGTTGGGATTACAGATACAAGCCACCATGCCCAGCTCTCTCCCCTTTTCTAAGAAGCATCTAATTTCTGGAGAAGGAGTTTACGAAAGTATGAAAAGGGACAAGCCAATTACACTTAAAAATTTCCAAAATTTTCCATAAAGGACAGTATATATGATTTTGAAATCCAATCCTATACAGGAAGAAGCATGAGTAAATATGTAATGTATGCCATTATATATTATGAAATAGATGCTCCAAAAATACCTAGAATCATACTTAGTGTAGCCAATGACTTAACCTTTGGAGTGATGACTTGGAATTGAGGCTGAGTCAACAGCAGATTCATGCCTTTCATACCACCCCCCTCCCGGCCCCCAACACACACACACAAACACAAATACACAGGAATGATTGAATTAGCATAACATGTCTAGAACTCAACTTCACTCTATTTGAAGAGCATCTCATTGTCCCTCCTACACCATGAATGCCTGTATTAGATGCCCAGCACCTCTTTCCTTCCCTAGGAATTGTCCCTTACTCATTCACATGGTGATAGTGATGACAGTATTGACTACTGACTATGTTTTCCTGTGACTACATTAGCACATTTTATTGGCTTACTGCCACGGAACTGTAACAGGCTGAGGTAGGTTTGTTTGTTTGTTTGTTTTAACAGATAGGATCTTGCTCTATCATCCAGGCTGGAGTGCAGTTGGGTAATCTTAGCTCACTGCAGCCTCAAACTCCTGGCCTCAAGTAATCCTCCCGCCTCACTCTTTCTAGCAGCTGGGACTTCAGACATACACCACCAGGCCTAGCTAATATTTTTTCTATTTATTTATTCATTTCTCCATTTTTATAATTTAACTTTTGTTTTAGAATCGGGGGTACGCGGGCAGATTTGTTACAAGGGCATATTGCATGGGGCTGAGGTTTGGGATATGAATGATCCCGTCCCCCAAGTAGCAAGCATAGTACCCAACAGTTTTTCAGCACTCCTCTCTCCCACCTTCTAGTAGTTTCCAGTATCTATTGTTGCCATCTTTATGTCCATGAGTACCCAATGTTTAGCTTCCACTTATAAGTGACAATCTGTGGTATCTGATTTTCTTTTCCTGCATTAACTTGCTTAGGATTATGGCCTCTAGCTGTATCCATGTTGCTGCAAATGATATGATTACATTGTTTTTATGGTTGCATAGTTTTCTATAGTGGATACATTTTCTTTACCCAATCCACCATTGATGGGCACCTAGGCTGATTCCATGTTTTTGCTATTGCGAATAGTGCTGCAATGAACGTACAAGTGCATGTGTCTTTTGGTAAAGTGATCAATTTTCCTTCGGGCATATACCCAGTAATGGAATTCCTGGGTCAAATGGTAGTCCTGTCTTAAGTTATTTGAGAAATCTTCAAACAGCTTTCCACAGTGGCTGAACTAATTTGCATTCCCACCAGCAGAGTGTAAGCAATTCCTTTACTCTGCAGCCTTGCCAGCATCTGTTTTTTGACTTTTTAGTAATGGCCATTTTGACTGGTGTGAGATGGTATCTCATTGTGGTTTTAATTTGCATCAGTGTGATGATTAATGATGTTGAGCATTTTTTCATGTTTTTTGGCCAATTGCGTAATTCTTTGGAGAAGTGTCCATGACTTTTGCCCACTTTTTAATGGAATTACTTGTTTTTTGCTTGTTGAATTGGTTAAGTTCCTTATAGAGTCTGGGTATTAGACCTCTGTCAGATGCATAGTTTGCCAATATCTTCTCCCATTCTGTAGGCTGTCCGCTTACTCTGTTGATAGTTACTTTTGCTGTGCAGAAGCTCTTTAGTTTAATTAGGTCCCACTTGTCAATTTTTGTTTTTGTTGCAATTGCTTTTGAGGACTTAGTCATAAGTTCTTTCCCAAGCCTGATGTCCACAATGGTGTTTCCTAGGCTTCCTTCTAAGATTCTTACAATTTGAAGTCTTACATCTAAGTATTTAATCCATCTCGAGTTAATTTTTATATATGGTTAATAGTAGGGTCCATTTTCATTCTTTTGCATATTGACCAGTTTCCCCAGCACCACTTATTGAATAGGGAGCCCTCTCTCCATTGCTTATTTCTGTCAACTTTGTCAAAGATCAGATGGCCATAGGTGTGTGTCTTTATTTCTGGGTTCTATGTTCTGTTCCATTGGTCTATGTGTCTGTTTTTGTACCACTACCATGCTGTTTTGGTTACTATAGCCTTATGGTATAGTTTTAAGTCAGATAATGTGATGTCTCTGGCTTTGTTCTTTTTGCTTAGGATTGCTTTGGCTATTCAGGCTCTTTTTTGGTTCCATATTAATTTTAGAATAGCTTTGTCTAATTCTGTGAAAAATGACATTGGTAGTTTGATAAGAGTAGCATTAAATTTTATTGATTGCTTTGGGCAATATAGCCATTTTAACAATATTGATTCTTCCAATCAATGAGCATAGAATTCTTTTCTACTTGTTGGTGTCATCTGTGTTTTTTTCAGTGATGTTTTATAGTTCTTCTTGTAGAGATCTTTCCCCTCCTTGGTTAGATGTATTCCTAGGTATTTTGTGTGTGTGTGGCTCTTGTATTGTGGCACTGTGTTCTTATTTTAAATGGGATTTGGCTGGCTCTCGGCTTGAATATTACTGATGTATAGATATGCTACTGATTTTTTTACATTAATTTTTTTTTTTTTTTTAGTAGAGATGAGGTTTCACTATGTTGCCCAGGCTGGTCTCAAATTTCTAGCCTCAAGTGATTCCAGTTGGCCTCCCAAAGTGCTGGGATTACAGATGTGAGCCACCATGCCTATTAGGCTAACTTGTTTGTTTTTGGTTTTGTTTTTTTGAGACGAAGTCTTGCTCTGTTGCCCAGGCTAGAGTGCACTGGTGCAATCTCAGTTCACTGAAACCTCCGTTTCCTGAGTTCTCCTGCCTCAGCCTCCCAAGTAGCTGGGATTACAGGTGTGTGCCACCATGCCTGGCTCATTTTTTTTTTTCTTGTATTTTTTTTCTTGTATTTTTTAGTAGAGACAGGGTTTCTCCCCATTGGCCAGGCTGGTCTTGAACTCCTGACCTCAGGCAATCCACCTGCCTCGGCCTCCCAAAGTTCTGGGATTACAGGCGTGTGCCACCACACCTGGCTGCTAACTTGTTAATTTACATTTAGGGATGAGCCAATCAGAGGTCTTTACCAGAACCAGAAACTACTTGTGACTGTCCTTCTTGGGTGATGGAAGACACAAAATGGAAAACCGAGTTGCCATCAGGGGTCATTGCATCAGTAGATACTGCTGCATAACAAACAATCACAAGAACTTTGTACCAGAAGCATTCATTTGGTTCATGCTTCCTTGAGTCATTTGAGAGTCAGTTGCTTCCGGCTAGGCTCATGTGGGAAGTTCTGTTCCACATGTCTTTTATCCTCCTGCTGGGATAAATGTGCTAGCCATGGAATGTTTTTCCCATAGAGGCAGGTGGAAGAGAAAGAAAGCAAGTGGAAGCATGTGAGGCATCTCAAGATCTAAGCTTAGACACTTGAACTTGTTGTTAGACAATTCTCCATGGATCTCTCACATTTCTGTACATCCTGCTAGCAAGGTATTGATTGCACCTTGTTCCAAACTTTGTATAGCCAATGGCCCTGGAAGATAGGGATATTGTCACCCTCCAGATCAAGGAGATTTGAGAGTGTCTCCCGCTAAAGCAAAAGGCAGACAAGCTTATTGTTAATAAAGATAATGACTCCCCCTGGGACAAAGGTCAGAGAGGCTTACTGTCCATTATAAAAGATTTGGGTTCCCTAAGCTCAGGGTTCTTCAACTTGACACACATACTGCAAATGCATCATCCACCTGGGTCCCTCCACATCATCCTAATGCAATTTGGTGGAAGGCAAGGAGAATTGATGCAAACATGAAGCTCATGCTGCTTGCTGTGTCATGAGTAATAAAGTCCTTTGTTTCTGTCACAGGAATCTCATGTCTTCTGCCTACATCCATAAAATAGTGGCATGCTAACTGAATATTTATAAGTAGAATAAAATCTCATAACATTTACAGTTCTTAATAGAACTCTGTCACTTATACCTAATTCAACTGGCTAAACCAAGTCACATGACTATTCCCAAAGTCAAGATGGAGAATACATTCTACCCCTTCAGTGGGAGGAGCTGCAAAATCACATGGCAAACGATGTGGATCCATGGAAGGATGAAGAATTGGGATCAATGATGAAATCTGCCACTGCCATCATTCTTGTCAGATGAAGGAGACTGTCCCACAATGACAGGGAATGAAGCTTCAGAGAGAGAATAGAGATGAGAGGAAGACAGAGAGTACTGGAGGTTTCTAAGCCCTGGTTCCAGTATATGAGGTTCCATCTCCAAGCCTTAGTGCCATACTACCCAAAGACTGGTTGTCCAACCTTGGCTTTGATTACATAAGGCACCCCAAAATTCTTCCTATAAAGATCTTTCTTTTGCCTACACAAGTTCAAGCTAGGTTTATGTTTGCTTCTACAGAGAGAATCTTAAATAATACAGTTTTACTCATCTTTGTTATTCTCTATGGTACAGTGCTTATCTCATCATAGCAGCTACTCAAGAAATGATTATTTCATTGACTTTGGCTTTTGTTGTACAACTAAGTGTAAATACCCAAGTAGTTTCTGACATCATGTACACCCTGTATCAACATATTTATCTATTACATGTAACACTGACAATATAACTTGGAATTGTAGGTGCCCTATAGTCCTAGTTTCCTACTCCCATCTATCACATGGATCTCTTTAAAAATAACATAAAAGTAGCACTTCCAGGATGATGGATAAGGACCTTCAAAAATCTACTCTTCCATAAAGCAATCAGAACACTGGCAAAAACTGGCAAAATCAACTTTTTCAGAGCTCTGGAAATTAACCAAAAGTTTGTAAAAATTCAGGAAAAATTTCAAGAAAAAATGGCTGAATCTTAGTAAGAATTAGAAGCTTTGTGGCTTGATCTCATCCCATTCCCTTCTCCCTGGCTCCACAATTACTGTGAAAACCAATAGCCTCACAGCCATAATAGCTGTGAAAACCAGCAGCCTAATAGACACTGGAGGGTACAGAACAGGTGTGGAGTTCCCCCAGAAGCTCTGTCCCCAGATAATTGTCACTATTTGACCTATGTGGAAGCTCCCTGTAGAAGTTCCATTCTTAGAGTGGGAGGACTCACATTCCCCAATTTCAAAACTGTAAAATTATAGTAATCAAAATGGTGTGGTACTGGCGTAAGAATAAACATATAGATCATTGAAATGGAATTGAAGTTCTACAAATAAACCTTCATATTTATGATTAATTGATTTTTGACACAGGTGCCAACACAATTCGGTGGGAAAACAACAGTCTTTCCAACAAATTGTGCTGAGACACTGGATATCAATATGCAAAAGAATAAAAACAGACCCCTACTAATATGGTTTGGCTCTGTGTCCCCACCTAAATCTCATCTTGTAGCTCCCATAATTCCCACGTGTTGTGGGAGGGGCCCAGCAGGAGATAATTGAATCATCAGGGAGGGTCTTTCCCATGCTGTTCTCATGATAGTAAATAACTCTCACAAGATCTGATAGTTTTAAAAACGGGAGTTTCCCTTCACATGCTCCTTTTTTTTTTTTTTGAGACAGAGTTTCGATGTTATCACCCATGCTGGAGTGCAGTGGTGCAATCTCAGCTCACTGCAAGCTCTGCCTCCTGGTTCAAGTGATTCTCCTGCCTCAGCCTCCCAAGCAGCTGGGATTACAGGCACCCGCCACCACACCTGGCTAATTTTTTGTAAGTTTAGTAGAGACAGGGTTTTGCCATGTTGGTCAGACTGGTCTCGAACTCCTGACCTCAGGTGATCCGCCCACCTAGGCCTCCCAAAGTGCTGGGATTACAGGCGTGAGCCACTATGCCCGGCCCACACGCTCTCTCTCTCTTTGCCTGCTATCTGTCATCCATGTAACACATGACTTGCTCTCCTTGCCTTCGCCATGATTGTGAGGACTCCCCAGTCACAAGGAACTGTCAGTCCATTAAAACGACTTTTTCCTTCCAGTCTCAGGTATGTCTCTATCAGCAGCATGAAAACGGACTAATACACCTACCTCACACCATTTATAAAAAATTAACTCAAAATGGATTTTTAAGTGGGTAGATGATTTCAATAGGCCCTTTTTTCAAATAATATATTCAAATTACTCATAAAGACATGAAAACATATTTACCATAATTAGTCATCAGGGAAATGCAAAGCAAAATCACAATGAAATACTATTTCACATTTTAGAGATTTCTAAACTTGAAAGGACAGGCAATAACAAGTGTTGACAAGGATGTGGAGAAACTGGAACCTTCACACATTTCTGGTGGAATATAAAATAGTGCAGCCACTTTAGAAAAACGTTTGGGAGTTTTTTTTTTAATGTTAAATATAAAGTTATCACATGATCTAGCAATTTCACTCCTGGAAACATACCCAAAAGAATTGGAAAAATATGTTCACACAAAAACTTATACATGCATGTTCATAGTATATACCCAAATATTCATCTACTGATGAATCAATAACCAAAATGTGGTATATCCATACAACTGAATGCAATTTAACAATAAAAAAGAATGAGGTACTGATACATATTACAATATGGATGAAACTCAAAAACATAATGCTATATGAAAGAAGTCAGCCACAAAAGGCCATGTATTATACGATTCCATTTATATGATGTGTTCAGAATAGGTAAAAGTATAGAGACAGAAAATAGATGAGTGATGGCCAAAGGCTATATGGTTTGGCCAGAGATAGGATGGGTGAGGCAGAATGGGGAGTGACTCCTAATGGATATGGGGTTTCTTTTTGGAGTTATGATGTTCTAAAATTAGATAGTGATGATGATTGCACAACTCTGAATATACTAAAAAAAGAACACTGAATGGCATATTTCAAAAGGGTGAATGTTATGGTTATGTGAATTATATATCAGTAAAACTATTATAGAAAACAACTCAGCTTTGTATTAAGATTAATAAAAAAGGGTATGACAGTATTTTAAAAACAAAGAAACTATGTCCTAAAAGATTAGAGATGCAAATCATCACCCCAAAATAAGACTACATATGCTTGCACAGTGCTTTGAAGGTGAAAATCATTAAATATTTACGGTTAAGGCCTTGTTCTAAAGTGTGTAATTTATCTTGGCTTGAGACAATAAATGAGGAAGATTGTATAGCAGGGGGTCTCAAGACTATGCTGCTGCTCATGTGAACTACACAATCAGAGTGTTTGGTAGGACAAACAGAAGCAGTCTGAATACAGATGGGATGCTGGCAGAAGAAAAGTATCCCAGAGCACTGAGCCACATGAAGTTGCTATATTTAAAACAAAAACAAAAATTAAAAACCCCAGCATTCTTTTAGTAGTTGTCTCTGACACTCTCAGGGTCTCTGACACTCTCAGGTTTTTTTTTCCCAACGATAGGGACTATCTGTAAGTTTATTTTGAATAGTGATAATTTTATCAACTGGGGGCTACCAAAGAATAAGTCAAAATTGCCAACAAATATTGGCACAACCATTAATTTCTTCTCCTACCCCATTTTGTTAATTACCCAAAAGACTGAGCAGCTGTAAGTGAAATTTCTAGTTGATATCTTTGCAACGTCTTAGCTACTGATAACTACTTTTTCCTTAAAAACACTGCTTAGGCAAACAAAATGAAAAAAAAGAAATTCTGTGTACCTCATACTTCTTTTATACACTTTTAGCATTTGTCTGTCTTTTCAGAAGTTAATGAGTGAACTCTAAAGCAGTTTTACAACTTTTATGTCCTTCTTTGCAATTCCTTATCCAACACATAAACACATACAGCAACACAGCTACACAGAGTTGTAGATATCTAGTATCCTGAGGATGTAAAGCTGCTATTCTAACTCTTCACTTACCGTACCTTCTCCCCACTTCCTGTTTCCAATGACATAGATATTTATTTTGGCTACTTTGGATACCCAAATATAAATAAATTTTATTTGAAGATACATGTCCAAATATATCATTCTCCTATAGTGGAATCATCCACCATCTTGCTATAGCTTCATGGAGGGTGGATACCTACCTCTTGACTTTGGGCTGGACCATGTGAAATGAACAGAGGCTTGAAATATATTTGTATTTCTGGGCTGCTCTTTTGCACTCTAGTTATTTATGATGAGAACGATTACTCCAGAGAGCTACTGCCTCTTTGGCCTGGGCCCCAGATTAAAACATGTAGAACTTGCCTGAATCCAACCTGCAACCTGGAGACTGGAACAGAATGCCAGCCCAGCTAAGTTGTAGTTGACCTTCCAAGTCACAAATATTTTTTAAAACATTGTTTTAAGCCATTAACTATTGGAATGGTTTGTTACACAGCATTATTGTGGTAATATCTCACCAATATACGTATGCCACCCCCTCTTCCACAGCATTTCTGCTACAGTAAAACCACTGAATCCAACCATCTTAAGAAAAATGCACAACAGGGGATTTATTCAATAAAGTTATTTGGTGTGAAGAAATGTCCTTGTTGTCTTTCTAACTTGATCACCTTCCCCATCTTGCAGGATCTATCCAAAGTGTGTCCAGAGAAGAAACAAATGGAGATGGCCCAGCGTGACCTCACTAGACAAAGTTACATGCCAACTTCAGAAGTTCTGGTGAACACCAAAACATTTGTTAAAAGACTCCAAACCCAGAGGATCTTCCCATTTGTACAGTGATAGACTCCTTTCTAGAGCACACTGCCCAGTATCTTTGAGGACTAAACATAAGTATGGTTGTAAAGCTATATCTAACTGGTCCCCACAGTAAGAATCCCAGATAGTTCTTATTTAAAGCAGGAACAGGAAGGGGGGTGATCACTGGGCATGGGGCCAGGCTTGCAGCTGAGGGAAAGGACAGTTAAGTCAAAGAACTATGCCCAAAATGGGTCATCAAAGGAAATGGCAGTGAAGGTCCCTTTATTAGAAACTGAGAGAGACAAATGAAGGCCCAAGAGCTAAGAATGCAGAGGCAAGGAGCAGTAGGTCATCATGCGTGAATGGAAGGTGGTCTGCAAAAATTCCAAAAAACAGGAGAAATTCCAGGAGACCGTGCTTTCCATTCTCCTTATGAAGATGTGAATGGGTTTCCCTAGAGGCAGGAAACCCAGGCTCTGAGAGACAGCGGAGGGGAGCCAATTAAGACAGTGGCAAAACTGGTTTAAAAAAAAAGAAAAAGAAAAAAAAAACACTAAGCCAAGTGTTCTTGGGTTTGTTTTTGTTTTGTTTTTGTTTTGCTTTGTTTTGTTTCTTTGAGACAGGGTCCCACTCTGTCCTCCAGGCTGAAGTGCAGTGGCATGATCTCCGTTCACTGCAACCTCCACCTCTGAAGCTGAAATGATCCTCCCACCTCAGACTCCCAAGTAGCTGGGAGTACAGGTGTGCAGCACCACACTCAGCTAATTTTTGTATATTTTGTAGAGATGATGACACTTCATGTTGCCCAAGCTGGTCTCAAACTCCTGAGCTTAAGCCATCAGCCCGCCTTGGCCTCTCAAAGTGCTGGGACTACAGGCATCAGCCACTGTACGTTGCCAAGTGTTCTGTTTAGAGTAGATAGTTAATAAATGTTTCCTTTTTTCCCCCTAAATCTCTACCCCTCCACAACTTTTCTGAGTGCCTAAGAATCTCCCTCTTGACTCCTGATATTCAAGGAATTTTGTGTCTCTCTGACCCTCTAAGTCTACTGATCATCGATTTTGCCCAAGTCTTTAGACAGACAGTTTATCAATTCAGCAAATTCTGGGTACTTCTGTGTATCACAAAGTAAAAGACTGCCTATGAAAAACAGTGTTCACTTGCGTTAATAAAGGTACTATGAAATAATGAAAATGTATAATCTCTTTGAGGTTAAAGTTGACCAAAGAAGAGCACTAAAATTTGAGAACTGGTTTCTCTTTTCCAGCAGGATGTACTAGGGAAAGTTCAAAGGGTTAGGGAGTGGAGTATGTTTTTTTGATTTGTAAAGACCATCTCTCCTATCTGGGCCTGCACTGCTTTCCCCCAGCAGGCCCACACATTAAGTGAGGAACATCAATGTTATCAATTGACTCTAAAAATGGAAAAGTTCTGGTAACCCCAAGAAGATCAAGGGGGAGAAACACTGCTATTTCCAAGTTTTACTGACGATGAAAAGAGAGCTCTGACCCAAAGAGCTTCCCGGATAGACTCTGCCAGAGATGAAAGTGCAAAGCGCTGGTGGGCAAGGGGCTATGAATAGTAATAAGAATTGTTATTTATTCTCACTCTGCATTTACAACCATCACTGCATTTAATTATCTCAACAATTCTCTGAGGTAGCTATTATCATCTCCATTGTATAGATGAGGGAACTAAAATTCAGAAAGATTAATAGGTTGCTCAAAATCATTGAGCAAGTAAGTAGTACAGTTAAAATTTCAACCAAGTCAATTTCATCTCCAAGTTCTACTTCTTAACCATTATACCGTACTCCCTGCCTGGGTCACTGTTATGCATTGAACTGTGTCCCCAAAAAAATCATATTTTGAGGTCTTAACCTCCAGTATCTCGAATGTGACCTTATTTAGAAATAGGGTCATTGTAGACATAATTAGTTAAGTTACGACAAGGTCATATTGGAGTAGGCTAGGCTCCTAATCCGTTACGACTGTTGCCCTTATACATAGGGGAAATTTGGACACACACTGGGAGAGTATCATGGGAACATAAAGGCAGAGATCTGGGTCATGCATCTATAAATCAAGGAACACCAAAGATTGCCAACAAATTTCCAGAAGCTAGGAGAGAGACATGGAAGAGATCTTCCCCCACAGCCATCAGAAGGAACCAACCTCGTTAATGCCTTACTCCTGAACCGGGAGACAACAAATTTCTGTCATTTAAGGCACCCAGTTTGTGGTACTTTGTTATGGCAACTCTTGCAAACCAACAGAGTCACCATCTTCAAGTGTACACCAAGGAAAGAGAAAAAATATAAATGGGTCAAGTCACAGTGTTTAGGGGTGATGAGCTAAAAGTTTAAACAAATGTTTGGGCTTCCACTAGGACACGTCTGTCTTGACTTTGTCTCTTTAGAATGTTGTCATCTTATTCCCCTTGAGGTTAGGAAGCCAAGAAAGACCTGTGGCTGCTTCCTGCTTTGAAGAGGTCTCAACTTTAGAGTGTCCATTGTAAAGGACACAAAGAGGCCATGTGATCTGTGTATACTGTAGACATGGTCCAGGGATATCGCATGGTATAAACTAGTTTACCAGGCCTAGAGGTCTCCAGAAAGAGCTTGGAATCAACATGCTATGTTCCTTTTTCTGATTTTGTCCCTTGTGCATGTTTCTCCTTTGGGTCCATCAGAAAAGCCAATCAAATGTCCTTTTTTCATGACTAACATACTGGGGGCTCACTTTAGGTTATATTGCCTCTGAAACACTTGGATGTTCATCACAGAAGAGATAGTTGTAGTAAAAAACAACAACAACGAAAACAGTCTGCAAGAAGAAAAAATCCGAGCAATCTTCATGAATTAACTTGGGTCCCTAAGAAGCAGACTCTGAGACAAGGATTTGAGTGAAAGTTGTTATTTGGGTGGCAAAGGAGTAGAATTATTAATACTTATTATAATACCATTCATAGCTTGTTACCCACCAGCCCTTTGCACTTCTCCCTCTGGCAGACTCTGGGTGGAACCTTCCCTCCATCATTGATAAAACTTGGAAATAGCCATGTTCCTTTCTTTTGGTCTTCTTGGGGTTGCCAGGGCTTTTTCTTTTTCAGAGTCAATTAATAACATTGACGTTCCTTGCTTGAAATGTGAGCCTGCTCAGAGGAAATCAGTGCAGAGGAGCAGGGGAAAGTGAAACAGGGAAGGGGTATCTCTTCAATCAAGGGTGTATTAGTAAACCAGCAACCATCATGGGCTACTGTAGCTTAATGCTAGGAAGACACTCTGGGAAAAGTGGAGAATACAAGTCTTAGCATTCTCCCACTAGAGGAGCCATCAAGTCCCATCAATCTTTGGTTGAGAGCTATTCCAGAGGAAGAGTGACATTAATCTTCTGACACTTCCAACCTGCAGAGTGGGCAGACAGAGTCTTCCCATAATTTCAAAGAAAACCCTCAGGCAAGAGATGCATATACTGGCAGTTGGAATTTGACCTGAGGCACAATGAGGGCCCGAGGGATATGGGAGAGGCAGTTCTGTAGAATTCTATCCTTGTTTAAACCAGCATCCCAACGGATTGGTGAACCATGCTATTGAGAAAATTAAAGCTGAGTTTGAACAGCACATGATCCAGGGATCAATATCACAAAAGCCACCACATTAAAATAAAAACGTATAGAAAATACTCATTCCTCATTAGAAGGAGCACTGCTGCCATAAGGCAAATTCATTATCTAAACAGTTCAGGGAACTCCATATGGGATTGGGATCATTAATGTCATTAAATCTGGTGCCAAAAAAGCAAGTTCCAGTAACTCCAGGGTGCTGGCCCCTTACTCTGAAGGCAATTTTAGAGCTTGGTATTATGTCTGGGTGACTTACGAGGCCCAGGCTAATTACGGGGAAGTGGTTGGCTTTACTGTCTCCAGCATCCAGAGAAACATTCTACTCACAAAATAAACTTCTAGACTTGGGTTTGGAATCTTTCCTCAATTCCTACAGTGCCCTTTTATCCACCTGGGATGAGGCTAAGTTCACCACTCCCAACCCTGTAGAAGGCACTTCATTTGGACATTTTCTTAGAACACTCTTCTGCTCTGGCAGGTGACATCAGCATGACACCATGCAGCAAGCAAGAAGCTGCCTGCAGGTCCAACTAAAACACAGAATCCCTTCATGCCAGCTCTCCTTAAAATGGAGATAGGCTGCATGTGAATGCTGAAGTGTCCATCTCCTCTAAATTGTCTGCTCTGTCACTTATGTTATTATTACCTTATATTCTTTCTTAACTCTCATATTGTTATTCAAATATCCATGCATATGTTTTGCTCTACAAGCCATAATTAGATCCTTGAGGGCAGAGACTATGCGGTCTATGCATTATGCCACTCCCATAACTTTCCCTCCTTTTTCCTTGCCAGTAGAATCCTAATTTTCAGGTGGTAACATGCCCAAATTTGGACAGTGAGATCTTGGATAAGCCGGTTTTGAGGGCTTCTGGGAAAACCTGTCTTCTGATAAAAGAGACAGACATAGTTAATGTTACTGTTCTCCTTTTCTACTGTTTTTATTTTGTTTTGCCTTGAATAAAGCAGGTCCAACAATGGTCTTGTAACCATGAAGGAAAATTCACAAAAACTGTACAGATACTGATCCTGATTGATCCCGATATTGGTAAACTCATGAACAAATCCAAATATTTGCCTACATCCAAACTTCTTGCTATCTGAGAAAAATAGGCTTCTATTTGCTTACACTTCTGTAGGTGGGTTTCCTACTACTTTCAATTTCACAAACATGCTTGCCAGAAGAAACAGTAGTAATAGTGAAAGCACAACCTCCACCTCACTATGTTCATTGCTGTTTCCCAAATTTCACACAAGTATATCTGCTTGGCAAAATCTGTCTCCTGTGAAACCTGAACTAAAAATGGGTGTCTGGGGAAATAAGGAAATATCTTTGCCTTTCTACAGTTTACCTTGCATACTATAAAAGGTTTGGAATGGAGGCAAGTGAGCCAGTCTGCAATACCTGCCTTAACATCCATGATGAGTAGAGAAATGGAGATCCCCAGGAAGCATCCCTAAGCAATGCTTGTTATGTTAGTTTACATAACACACTAGCTGTTGTAACAGACAAACCCTAAAATCTCAATGGTTTAGCACAATGATAGCTTATTACTTAATCCTGTAAAAGCCAAAATGGATCTTGGTAATACCGGAAGGGGGATGGGAATGATGTATTCTCTGTAGTCACTCTGAGATCCAGGCTGACTTCTTTAAAATTCAACTGGTAGATAGGAGAAGAAAAAGAGTGAAAAAGGAATGTCCGCTTCTTAAAAGTCTTGGCCTGAAGGTTCATGAGTATGTAAATGGCTATGATTCCTATTAAAAGTCATAACCAACAGTTATTCCTGTAAAAAGCTTAGAAGTCATCACTCCATCCTAACAAGTAAAAAGCTAAATAAACTAAAAAATCAACAACTCTTCTTAGAGAAGCATGGTCACAGGGCAAACTGCTGCCCCTAAAATGGAAGCGACAGAAAAGAGAACATAAGAAGCATAACTTGCTGTAGTAGAAATCCACAAGCAGGAATCTCAGGAACTAGTGCCAGGATAGGAACACCGGAACTGTAATTGATGAACTGCTGAAGGCTCAGTGTGGACACTAAGAGTTAAAAGCTCCAAGGGGACCCAGTCATAGGGGAAGCCCCACACTCTTTTGAGTTTTACTAGTAAGAGCTCAACCAGGTTCTCACAATAATTTTTTTTTAATCCCCTCATGTTTTCAACAAGGAGAGGGGAAAAGGAACCATTCTGAAGTACACTCTGTTCTTAACAAGGCCTGCCCTGAAGAGAAACTATTTTACTAGAGCCTAAATGATTGGAGTTTTTTCAGAGTCTAAATAACCTAGGGGAATGGAAATGCCCAACCTCAGCCCATTCTAGCCATCCTGTCCCAAGTAAGGGGAGGGGGCATCTAAGAAGCACTTGTGAAGTTTACAGTCCAGAGGCACAGGCTCACTACAAGACTGAGACCAAATCACAGGCCTACAGAACACCTCCCCTCCACCCACACCTCACCACCACATTACTAGAGGCCTATTTACAGTAGTTCTTTTTACCTAGTACATCATGTCTGGCTATCAAGAAAAAAGTACAAGTCATACTAAAAGGCAAAAAATACAGTCTGAAGAGACAAAGAAAGAATCAGAACCAGATTCAGACACGGCAGAGATGTTGGAATTATCAGGCCAGGAATTTAAAACAATTATGATTAATAAGCTAAGTGTTCTAATAGACAAAGAAGACAGCATGCAATAAAGGTTGGGCAGAGTAAGCAGACAGATGAAAATTATAAGAAAAAATCAAAAACACAATAACAGAAATGAAGAATGTCTTTGATGGGCATATTAGTAGACTGGGCATGGCAAAAATCCATGACTAGACAGCAACAAAAGATATAAAATATGTCTAATAGGAATACCAGAGGAGAAGAAAGAGAGAAAGGAACCAAAGAAATACTTGAAGCAATAATGCTGAGAATTATCCCCAAATTAATGTCAGACACCAAAAATCCAGGAAGAGAACTCCAAGCAGGATAAATACCAAAAACAATAACAAACAAAAAAAAACCTCCTACATGTAGATATATCATATTCAAACTGCAGAAAATAAAAATTAAAAAAAATTAAAGAGGACAAAGGGGAAAAAAATCTTCCCTATACAGAAGCAAAGATGAGAATTATATATCTGGCTTCTCCCCAGAAACCACATAAACAACAAAAAGAGAGTGAAGTGGAATATTTAAAGTGTTGAGAGAAAAAATACCACCAACCTAAAATTCTGCACCCTGCAAAACTATCCTTCAAACGAGAAGAAGAAATAAGGACTTTCTCAGACCAAAAAACACTGAGAGAATCTGTTGCCATTAGATCTGCTTTGCAAGAAATGTTAAAAGAAGTTCTTCAGAGATAAGTAAATTACATAGGTAGGAAACTTGGAACTTCTTAAAGAAAGGAAGAGTATCTAAGAAGGAACTAGTGAAGGTAAAATAAAACCTTTTCAAAAAAATTATTTATCTAACAGACAACAGTTTGTTGAGAATAATAGCAGCTATGTATTTGATTGTATGCTGTATATGTGTGTGCATGTGTGTGCGCTTATGTATGTTTATGTATAAATAAAATAAATGACATCAGTGATATAAGAAACAAATACAGGAACTGGAATTGTTTTATTATTATAAGGTACTCCCACTATCCATGAAACGGTATTGTATTTTATAAAAGTAGACTTGGATTAGTTGTAAGTGTACATTATAAACTCTAGAGTAACCACTAAAACAAGAAGTATAACAGATATGCTAAGAAAGGAGAGACAGTAGACTCCTATAAAATGAAAAAAGGGACAAAAAGAGTAGAAGACAAAAACAGGAACAAAGGACAATGGCAACAAGTAGAAAACAGTAATTAATACGGTAGATATGAATCCAACTGTAACAATAATCACTTTAAACCTCAATTGTCTAAGTACACCAATTAAAATACAAAAATTGCAACGGTGGATCAAAAACAAGAAACCCAACTACACATCGTCTACAAGAAATCTACTTTAAATATAAAGACACATGTAGATGTAACTAAATGAAGCACTTAGTTATAAATCTTACAAAGTACAGATGCTTCTTGACTTAGAATGAGGTTATGTTCCAACAACTCCAACCTAAGTTGAAAATATCCTAAGTTGAAAGTGCATTTAATCTAATCTACCAAACATCATAGCTTAGCCTAGCCTACCCTAAATGTGCTCAGAATACTTACACTGGCCTACAGTTGGGCAAAATTATCTAATACAAACCCTATTTTATAATAAAGTGTTAAATATCTCATGTAATTTATTGACTACCATACTGAAAGTGAAAAGTAGAATGATTGTATCAGTTGTTTACCCTGCTGATCATGTGGCTGACTGGAAGCCACTGCACTGTCGAGCACTGAAACAGAGTATCACATCACTAATCCAGGAAAAGATCAAAATTCAAAATTTGAAGTACGGCTTCTGCTGACTGTGTACCATTTTCTCACCATTGTAAAGTTGAAAAATTGTAAGTCAAACCATCGTAAGTTGGGGACATCGGTATGTAGAAGATATAAATGAGAAAAACTACATAAGTCTGATAAAAGAAATCAAAGAAAAACTAAATAAATGGAGAGATATTCCATGATCATGGATGGGAAGACTTGATATTGTCAAGATGTCAGTTCTTCCCAAATTGATCTATAGATTCAATCCAAGCCCTATCAAAACCCCAGCAAGTTATTTTATAGATGTAGACAAACTGATTCAAAAGTTTATATGGAGAAGCAAAAGACCCAGAATAGTCAATACAATAATGAAGGAGAAGAACAACATCAGAGGACTGACAATATCCAACTTTAAGACTTACTACAAAGCTACAATAATCAAGACAGTGTGGTATTGGTGAAAGAATAGACATATAAATCAATGTAACAGAATAGAGAGCCCAGAAAGACTCAACTGATAGAGTCAACTGATAAAGACATAGTCAACTGATCTTTGACAGAGGAGCAAAGGAAATATAATTGAGCAAAAATAGCATTTTCAACAAATGGTGCTAGAAAAAGTGGACAGATGATATAGAACACTTAGATGACCTTGGGTATGGCAATGACTTTTCAGATACAACATCAAAGGCATGACCCACAAAAGAAAGAACAAACTAGTATTCAGTAAAATTAAATGTTTCTGCTCTGTGAAAGACATTGTCAAGAGAAACAGAAATCAAGCCATAGGCTTGAGAAGAAAGATTATTTTCTCCCACAGACTGGAAAAAAATATTTGCAAAAGATGTATCTGATAAAGGACTGTCATCTAAACTATTCAAAGAATTAGAAAATTCAATGATTTTTAAAGAAAATCAGCCAGGCATGGTGGCTCAAGCCTGTAATAACAGCACTTTGGGAGGCTAAGGCAGGCAGATTGCTTGAGTTCAGGAGTTCAAGACCAGCCTGGGTAACATGACAAAACATGACAAAACCCTTTGTCTCTACAAAAAATACAAAAATTAGCCAGGCATGGTGGTACACACCTATAGTTCCAGCTACTCTGGAGGCTGAGGTGGGAGGATCACTTAAGCCCTGGAGGCACAGGTTGCAGTGTGCCAAGATAATACCACTGCACTCCAGACTGGGTGACAAAGTGAGGCTCTGCCTAAAAAATAAAAATAAAAAATAACTCAATTAAAAAATGAACCAAAGACCTCAGCAGACACTTCACCAAAGATATACAAATGACAAATAAGCATATGAAAAGGTGCTCCATATTATATGTCATCAGAGAAACACAAATTAAAAGAAAAATTAACTACTACTATATACTGAATTGAGCAAAATCCAGAACACTGACAACACCAACTACTGGTGAAGATGTGGAACAACAGGAACTGTCATTGATTGTGGTAGAAATGCAAAATAATACAGCTACTTTGGAAGGCAAAACTAAACATACTCTTACAGTAAAATTCAGCAATTGCACTCCTTGGTATTTACCCAAAAGAGTTGAAACTTACATTCCTGCAAAAACCTGCACATGGATGTTTATAGAGTTTTATTCATAACTGCTAAAACTTGGAAGCAACCAAGACGTCTTTCAGTAGGTGATATGGTTTGGCTCTGTGTCCTCATCCAAATCTCATCTTGAATTGTAACTGCCACAGTTCCCCCGTGTCATGGGGAGAACCTGGTGGGAGGTGACTGAAATACGGGAGCGGGTCTTTCCTACACTGTTCTTGTGATAGTGAATGAGTCTCATGAGAAGTGATGGTTTTAAAAATGGGAGTTTCCCTGCAAAAGATCTCTCTTTGCCTGCCTGCCATCCATGTAAGACGTGACTTGCTCCTCCTTGCCTTCTGTCATGATTGTGAGGCCTCCCCAGCCATGTGGAACTGTAAGTTCATTAAACCTCTTTTTCTTTCCAGTCTCGGGTATGTCTTTATCAGCAGCATGCAAACAGACTAATACAGTAAATTGGTACCAGTAGAGTGGGGCGCTGCTGTAGGTACCTGAAAATGTGGAAGCAACTTTGGAACTGGGTAATAGGCAGGGGTTGGAACAGTTCGGAGGGCTCAGAAGAAGACAGGAAAATGTGGGAAAGCTTGGAACCTCCTAGAGACTTGTTGAATGGCATTCACAAAAATACTGATAGCAATATGGACAATGAAGTATTGGTTGAGGTGGTCTAAGATGGAAATGAGGAACTTGTTGGGAACTGGAGCAATGGTGACTCTTGTTGTTTTAGCAAAAAGACTGACAGCATTATTCCCCTGCCCTAGAGATTTGTGGAACTTTGAACTTGAGACAGACAATTTAGGGTACCTGGTGGAAGAAACTGTTAAGCAGCAAAGCAGTCAAGAGGTGACTTGGGTGCTGTTAAAGACATTCAGTTTTATAAGGGAAGCAGAGCATAAAGGTTTGGAAAATGTGCAGCCTGATAATATGATAGAAAAGAAAATTCCATTTTCTGAGGAGAAATTCAAGCCAGTTGCAGAAATTTGCATAAGTAACGAAGAGCTAAATGTTAATCCCTAAGACAATGGGTAAAATGTCTGCAGGGCACATCAGAGGTCTTCACAGCAGCCCCTCCCATCATAGGCCCAGAAGCCTAGGAGGAAAAAGTGGTTCTGTGGGCCAGGCCCAGTGTCCACGTGCTTTGTGCAGTCTAGGGACTTGGTTCACTGCATCCCAGCCACTCTAGCTATGGCTGAAAGGGGCCAATGTAGGGCTCAGGGCCATGGCTTCAGAGGGTGCAAGCCTCAAGCCTTGGCAACTTCCACGTGGTGTTGAGCCTATGAGTGCACTAAAGTCAAGAATTGAGGTTTAGGAACCACTGCCTAGATTTCAGAGGATGTAGGGAAACACCTGGATGTCCAGGCAGAAGTTTGCTGCAGAGGTAGGGCTCTCATGGAGAACCTCTGCTAAAGCCATGTGGAAGGGAAATGTGGGGTTGGAGTCCCCGCACAGAGTCCCTACTGGGGCACTACCCAGTGGAGCTGTGAGAGGAGGGCCACTGTTCTCCAGGCCCCAGATGGTACATCCACTGACAGCTTGCACTATGCACCTGGAAAAGCCACAGACACTCAATGCCAGCCCATGAAAGCAGCCAGGAGGGAGGCTGTATCCTGCAAAGCCATAGGGGTGGAGCTGCCCAAGACCATGGGAACCTACCCTTGCATCAGTGTGACCTGGATATGAGACATGGAGTCAAAGGAGATTATTTTGGAGCTTTAAGATTTGACTCTTTAAGATTTGACTGCCCCACTGGATTTTGGACTTTCATGGGGCCTGTAGCCCCTTTGTTTTGGCCAATTTCTCCCATTTGGAATGACTGTATTTACCCAATGCCACTACCCCCATTATATCTAGGAAGTAACTAACTTGCTTTTGATTTTACAGTCTCATAGGTGGAAGGGACTTGCCTTGTCTCAGATGAGATGATGGACTGTGGACTTTTGAATTAATGCTGAAATGACTTAAAGCTTTGGGGGACTGTTAGGAAATTGGTTTTGAAATGTAAGGACATGAGATTTGGGAGGAACCAAGGGTAGAATGATATAGTTGGCTGTGTCCCCACCTAAATCTCATCTTGAATTGTAACTCCCACAATTCCTACGTGTTGTGGGAGGAACCCAGTGGGAGGTGACTGAATTATGCAGGCGGGTCTTTCCTGCACTGTTCTCAGGATAGTGAATGAGTCTCACGAGATCTGATGGATTTGAAAACAGGAGTTTCCCTGCACAAGCTCTCTCTTTACCTGCTCGCCATCCATGTAAGATGTGACTTGCTCCTCCTTGCCTTCCACCACGATGGGGAGGCCTCCCCAGCTATGTGAACTGTAAGTCCATTAAACCTCTTTTTCTTCCCAGTCTCGGGTATGTCTTTATCAGCAGCATGAAAATGTACTAATACAGTAAATGAATGTATAAATAAATGGTGATACATCCAGACAATAGACTATTACTCAGAACAAAACAGAAATGAGCTATCAAGCTATGAAGAAACATGGAGGAAACGAAAAAGCATAGTTAAGTGAAAGAAACCCAATCTGAAAAGGCTACTATGATTCCAAATACATAACATTCTGGAAAAGTCAAAACTATGAAGACAGTAAAAGGATCAGTGGTTCCTAGGGGTTAGGGGGAGGGAAGGATGAATAGGTGATATACCGAGGATTTTTAGGGTTGTTAAACTACTCTGTATAATATGATAATGATAGGTAATGTCATTACACGTTTGTCAAAACCTACAGAATGTACAACACCAATAGTGAATCCTAATATAAACTATGGACTTTGGGTGACAACAATTGTTATTGTGGGTTCATCAATTGTAACGAATTTACCATTCTGGTGGTGGATGTTGATAGCGGAGGAGGCTGTGTATGGAGGAGCGTGGTGTATATGGGAAATCTCTGTACCTCCCTCTCAATTTTGCCTGACTCTAAAACTGCTCTAAAACAGTTTTTTTTTTAAAGTCTTGGCCGGGACACTTCACTTCTACTCACATTGTATTGATAAGGACTCATAACATCACACCCCACTTTACAAGATACAAGGGGGAGGCACATGTGGTCCCTGACTTGGCAGCAACCTACCAGAAACCACTCTACTATACGGAAGGAGAGAACAAATCCTTGGTGGACAACTATCTGCCATCAGCAAACCACAGAATCATCACAGATGGTTTCACCCCTAACATGGTTCTTCTGTGCTCAGTAAATTCATAATAGATAAATGGATGAATGAATGAATCTTGGCTTTTTTTTTTTTTTTTTTTTTTTTGAGACAGAGTTTTACTCTTCTCACCCAGGTTGGAGTGCAATGGCATGATCTCAGCTCACTGCAGCCTCCACCTAGTGGGTTCAAGCAATTTTCCGCCTCAGCCTCCCAAGTACCTAGGATTACAGGCACCCACCACCATGCCCAGCTAGTTTTTGTAGTTTTAGTGGAGACGGAGTTTTACTGGCTAGATTAACAAAGAGAAAAGAGAGAAGATCCAAATAAATACAATCAGAAATAATAAAGATTACATCACAACCAATCCCACAGAAATACAAAAGATCTTCAGAGACTATTATGAACATCTCTATGTGCACAGATTAGAAAATCCGCAGGAAATGGATAAATTCCTGGAAACACAACCTCCCAAGATCAAATCAGGAAGAAACAGAAATTCTAAATAGACCAATGATGAGTAACAAAATTGAATCCATTATAAAATGCCTACCAACCACAAAAGTCCTGGAGCAGATGGACTAATAGCCAAATTTTACCAGACATACAATGAAGACCTGGTACCAATCCTACTGAATCTATTCTCAAAAAAGTGAGGAGGAGGAACTCCCCCCTAAATTATTCTATGAAACCAGTATCATCCTGATACCAAAATCTGACAGAGACACAACAACAACAACGACAAAAACTACAGTCCAATATTCCTGATGAACATAGACACAAAAATCCTTAACAAAATACTAGCAAACTAAATACAGCAGCACATCAAAAAGTTAACTTACCACGATCAAGTGGGCTTTATTCCTGGGATGAAGGTTGGTTCAACATATGCAAATCAATGTGATTAACCACATAAACAGAGTTAAAAACAAAAACCATATGATTGTATCAACAGATTCTGAAAAAGCATTTGATAAAATCCAACATCCCTTCATGTTAAAAAAAAAAAAAAAAACCCTCAATAAACTAGACATCAAAGGAACATACCTCAAAATAATAAGAACTATCTATGACAACCTCACAGCCAACATGATACTGAATGAGCAAAAGCTGGAAGCAATCCCTTTAAGAACTGGAACAAGACAAGAATGCCCACTTTAACTACTTCTATTAAACATATTATAGTACTAGAAGTCCTAGCCAGAGCAATCAGGCAAGAGAAAGAAACAAAAGACATCCAAATAGAAAAAAAGAAAATCATTTCTCTTCACTGACAGTATGATTCTATACCTAGAAAACCCTATAGTCTGCCAAAAGGCTACTAGATCTGATAAGTGACTTCAGCAAAGTCCCAGGATACAAAATCAATGTACAAAAATCAGTAGCATTTCTATACATTAATAACCCTCAAGCTGAGGACCAAAGCAAGAATGCAATTCCATTTACAATAGCCACACACAAAAATAAAATAAAATACCTAGGAATACATCTAACTAAGGAGGTGAAAGATCTCTATGAGGACTACAAAACACTGCTAAAAGAAATTATAGATTACACAAATGGAAACAAATGGAAAAGCATCCCATGGTCATGGGTTGGAAGAATCAATATTATTAAACTGCCAATATTGCCCAAAGCAATCTACAAGATTTAATGCTATTCCTATCAAACTACCAATGTCATTTTTCACAGAATTAGAAAAAACTTTCTAACATTCATATGGAACCGAAAAAAAAAAAAGTCCAAAGCAATCCTAAGGAGAAAAAAAAAAAAAAGCCAGAGGCACCACATTACCCAACTTCAAATGATACTACAAGGCCACAGTAAGCAAAACAGCATGGTACTGCTACAAAAATAGACACATAGACCAATGGAAGAGAATAGAGACCCCTGAAATAAAGCTGCACACTTACAACCGACTCATCTTCAACAAAGTCAACAAAAATAAACAATGAGGAAGAACACCCTATTCAAAAAATGGTGCTGGGAAAACTGGCTATATGCAGAAGAATGAAACTGGGCCATTTACCATATACAAAAATTAATTCAAAATGGATTAAAGACTTAAATGTAAAATCTCAAACTACAAAAATTCTAGGAGAAAACCTAGGAAATATTCTTCCAGACACTGGCTTAAGCAAAAAAATTATGATGACCTCAAAAGCAAATGAAACAAAAAAAATTGACAAGCGAGACCTGATCAAACTAAACAGCTTCCACACAGCAAAAGAAACTATCAGCAGAGTAAACAGACACCAACAGAATGGGAGAAAATATTTGTAAACTATGCATCTAACAAAGGACTAATACCCAGAATATATAAGGAATTTAAACAAACCAACAAGGAAAAAAAAAAAAAAACCATTAAAAAGTAGGCAAAAGACATGAACTGACACTTCTCAAAAGAGGACATACAAGTGGCCAACAATCGTTAAAAAATGCTCAACATAAGTAATCATCAGAGAGATTGCAAATCAAAATGACAACAAGATACCATCTCACGCCAGTTAGAATGGCTATTATTAAAAAGGAAAAAAATAACAGACAACGGCAAACAATTTTTCACCACTTTTTTAAAGTAATAGTTTTCTCCTCCCTTCCCCCACCACCCTCGCCTCAACCCTTGACCCTTGCTTCCAGTTTTCTGGGGGCATTGGGTTGTCCTGTTCTCTTCTCACAGGCTGGTGGGAGGACATGTTGTTGTACATTCAGAACTCATTAGGGCCTGGACCAAGCAGTGCCCCAAGGAAAGAGGAAGCAGGGAAACTCATTCTCATCTGATTCCTCATCTCACATCAAATTACTCCTCAAGCCTGAACTGTGTGGACACTTTTCCAGATGACCTGAGGGCACCAAAATAGCCTTTCAGTTTCAACTTCATTCTTCCCTCCCAGCAAGTACAGGGTTTTTCGCCCGATCAGACGTGTTTTGCAATGAGGCACACGAGTGTTACTTTCCTCTCTGGCAAACACAGCTTCTCCTTACACAGTTCAAGATGTTAATAAGTGCTATTAATTGGGAGCTAATTTGCATACTTTATGTATTATTTGTGGTTTGTAGCTAAGGGGATCAGAGCTTGCACATACAACCCCACCCCACCCACTCCTGTAGGGGCCTGGAGTACCCCAATCTGCTCTTCCACGCTGAAGGAGGGCAAGGGAATAACAGATTTATCATGCTAGGGCCTAGCGCACCCTGGAAATGGAGCTGACACACCCCTGAAATCCTGCATGACACAAAGGAAGCCCTTCCTTTGTGACATGACTAGGAGGCTGGCTGCATGACATAGGCACTGTATGATTTAGTACGGAGATTTTTGCCAGCACCCCTGCCCTGAGCCACGCAACCACAAACATGCTGGCATTAGAATTCTGAAGAGGTTTTTCAGCTTTTTGTTTTGGCTTTTTTTTTTTTTTTTCATTATTAATCTCGGCCCTTAAGTGCTTTGTGTTTATAATTAGTCATAAGCCTTGGGATGGCTCCATTCGCATCATCGTGCAGGCGTCCGCCCCCTTGCTTGCCCAAGTGCTGTTAATTAGCCCTGCAAAGATAGGCAAGCCTGATTGGCAGCAGCTTTTGCAAAAGACTCCCAGTGCTCTAGGCAACAAAGAAAACCATCTTAGCATCTCAGCATTATGGCTGTCGTCTGGATTCTTTGCTTTTTCAATCTGCCGCTGGTGAGGATTGCATGGATGCATTTATTTATTCTGAAATGTGAGCACCAATGTTTTGGCAGAAATTCGTAAAGCTTCTATGTGAAAATAATGTCCTGTTTGAGATTTGTCAAACTCTTAGGAAGGGATAGAACAGGGGCAGGAACATTCACTTTTACATTAAGAATGAAGCTTAGTTTGGAAAACTGCTTGACAGTATCACTAAAGCTAAACACGCACACCCCGTTATGACCCAGCAATCTCACTCCTAATTCCCAGAAATGTGGCATGTGTTTCCCTGACAAAAGTATTAAGATGTACCTAGCTGCACTATTTGTAATAGCCCCAAACTGGAAATTGCCCTAATACCCATCAATAATATAATGAATTTAAAGTGTAGTAAATTCATGCAATGGAACACTATACAACAATAAGAATACAAACGACAATATGAATGAGCCTCATAAATGTAAAGCTGAACAAAAGAAGTTAGACACAAGAGAATATATTATGGCATTGTGTTTATATAAAGAAAAAAACTGGTTAAAAGTAATCTATGCTATTAGTCCAAATAGTGGTTAATTTGTAGGAGATGGAGTAGCAGTGACACAGAGGGTTTCCTGGGTACTGTTAATATTCTATTCCTTGATTTGAAGGTTGGTTATAAGAGAGTGCTAATGTATTAAAATGTATTGAGTTGTAAGCTTTTTTTTTTTTTTCCGCACTTTTCTGCACGTATATTATGCTTCAGTAAATAAAGAAAAAATGAACTAGGAAGTTTTCTTCAGTAGGAAGCTTTACGATTGATTTTAGTAATTAGTAACTGCAGCAATAAGGTTATACGGGTCTGGGATGTGGCATCCTAGAGAGAAACCTGGGTCTGCATTGAGGGCGGGGCTCCCTTTTCCATGAGCTGTGGTTCTAAAAGCCTAGAGAGCCATCTTAGCAGCATCTCAGAGAAGAACTCGTGTAAAAACCTGATAGATGATCTGAAGAACTGTAACTACGGAAGAGAAAGTCAGGAATTAGAGACAAAAGGGATGTGACTATGTGCAAAATTTATGAAATTCATCTCCTGGGCATTCTAGACATGGTGTCTAGGGCCTGAGAGCGTCTCAAAATCCTATAAAATTTTTTGAGGGCTTGAAAAATGTATAATGACCCCAAATTGCAAAACAGAAAATTACATAATTAAAATCAATAAATGTTTACTTAAATGTTTACAAAACCAGGATGATATCAAGTAATTCAGCATTTCTGAAACATTAATAAGCATACAAAACACCTGGGGATCTTGTCGGACTACAGATTATGATTTAGTAGATCTGGCGTGAGGCCTGAGAGTCTACATTTCTAACAAGCTCCCAGGTAATGCCAATGCTTCTAGTCCCTGGACTTTGAATAGCAAAGAAATAGTAAATTGCAGCTCAACTGAACTCTTACATAGTTATAAATATAATAAAAATAAAAATACAAGAAAATAAAATGAATGGCCAAGCTCGGTGGCTCGTGCCTGGAATCCCAGCACTTTGAGAGGCCGAGGCAGGTGGATCATTTGAAGTCAGGAGTTCGAGACTAGCCTGGCCAACATGGCAAAACGCTGTCTCTACTAAAAATACAAAAATTAGCCAGGCGTGGTGGCGGGTGCCTGTAGTCCCAGCTACTTAGGAGGCTGAGACAGGAGAATGGCATGAACCCAGGAGGTGAAGGTTGCAGTGAGCCGAGATTGCACCACTGCACTCCAGCCTGGGTGAGAGAGAGAGACTCCATCTCAAAACAAATAAAATAAAATGAATATTTTATTTTTATAAAATTCAAAATAAAAATATTATGGTGATAAAAATATACATAAAATTTACCATTTTACCCAATTTTGAGCATTATAGTTCAGTGGCATTAAACACATTCATACTGTTGTGCAACCATCATCACTATTCATCTTCAGAACTTTTCCATCTCTTCAAAATGAAACTCTGTACCCATTAAACAATAATTTCCTATTTTCTTCTCTCCGCAGCCCCTAGCAACCACTATTCCACTCTCTGTCTCTATGAATTGACTACTCTAGGTGCCTCATATAAGTAGAATCATGCAATATTTGTCCTTTCGTGTGTGGCTTATTTTACTTAACATAATGTCTTCAAGGGTGACTCATGTTGTAGAATGTGTCCAAATTGGATTCCTTTTAAAGACTGACCAATATTCCATTGTATGTATGTGCCTGCTATGGTCTGAATGCTTGCCTCCCTCACAAATCCCTATGCTGAAACCCTAACCCCTAAGATGATGGTATTAGAAGGTGGGGCCTTTGGGCAGTTATTGGATCGTAAGGGCCATGAATGGGATTAGGTTCCTCATATTAATATGAGACACTAGAGAGATTGCTTTTACCCCTTTGACCACGTGAGGACACAGAGAAAAGATGGCTCTCTATAAAGAGGGATCTCACCAGACACGGAATCTGCTGGTGCCTTGATATTGGACTTCCCAGCCTCTAGACTGTGGGAAACAAATGTCTGTTATTTATAAACCACCCAGTCTACGGTATTCTGTTACAGCAGCCTGAATGGGCTAAGACAATACCACATTTTCTATATCCATTCATCCAGCAATGGACACTTGGGTTGTTTCCACCTTTTGGCTATTGTGAAAATGCTGCTATGAACATGGGTCTACAAATATCTGTTCACATCCCTGCTTTCAGTTCTTTTGGGTATGCACCCAGAAGTAGAACTGTTGGGGCACATGGTAATTCTGGTTTTTTTTTTTAAGTACCAAAATAATAAAAACTTGCCACAGACTGTTATTTTGATGATCCAGATGAACACATTCCCCAGTATTCATGCCCTTGTATAGTTCCCTCCCATGTTGACTGTGGGCTGGGCTTGCCACTGCCTTGACTAATATAGAGGAAGCGGTACCATGCCAATTCCAGGACTAGCCCTTAATTGACCTGGCAGCTTCTGCTTCCTCCCTCTTAGAATGCTTGCTCTTGGAACAGTTCTTGTTGGACATCAGCCACCATGCTGTGAGGTTGCCCAGGCAGCCACATGGGAAGGCCCATGTGGAGAAGAATGAAGGCCTGCAGCTGAAATCCCAGTCAAGCTCCATCTGACTCCTGAAGCCCAGGTATTTTAGACATTTCCACCTCAGCTGAGCTGTTGATTGAAACTTGGGATGAATGCAGTCACCCACTGTTCCCAGCTAACACCACTTGAAGCTGAAGAAACCCACGCCATGAAATATAATACGTTGTTGCTGTAAGCCACTATGTTTTTGAAGTGACTTGTTACACAGCATTAGCTAACTGAAACAAAACTCTTTCAAATGTTTTAGAGCAAGAGCAAAATATACTATACCTAATGTGGAATGTGAGCAGAATTTTAGATATTTGATATAAAGTAGGCCCAGAGTCTTCAATGACCTTAAATATCTCAGGTCCTAACAAAAGAGAAGATGCAAAGCAGCTGGTGGGAGATGGGCCCTTGAATAACCCATCCCTTAAACCAGCAGCTGCAGCAGATTTTTGTAGTTGTTGTGATTGTTGTTTTGTTTGAGTTAAAGGCCCAGCTGGCCCAGAGCAGCACGCCAGTTAGCTGTTATCGTCCCTATACCAGAGAAGGCAGCCAGGGATTTTGTCACATATGTGGCTTGGCATATGGCTTCTGGGGGATTTGAACTCTTAATTAGAAGCTTCCTTTTGCCCAGAAATTATTGTGCAGCTGAGTGATAAGAATGAATTCAACCAAGTCTGTTCTCAGATTCCCATAAGCACAGAAAATAAACAGCCCAAACATGAAGCCTTGAAAGGGGTGGCTGAGGCATGATGCTCACTCACCCAGTCCCTGAGGCCCTGAACCCTCTTCTCACTGCCAGACTCTGCAAGGAAATCAGCTTTTGCCTCTCTCTCCTCCCCAGCCCTATGATCCACACTGGCAAGAACTGCCCTGACTTTAGACAAGAAGAATGGTGGGCAGAGGATCACTCACTATTCAATAACATATATGGAGCACGTACATTTCTGGAGCTCCTGACACCATGCCTGGTATGTAACAGGTGTTCAATAAATTTAAGTAAACGAATGATGACATAAAGTTGGCATCTCAACTTTTCACCACCAAAGAAAACATTTATTTGTTATGTGCAACCTCGTGGTGATTTTACTTACTCTTCCCCATTCCCCCCCAAAATTGCATTTAAGTGATCATTTGGACTTTTTTTTTTAAAGGACAAGTATATACTAGCAGCCAATTACATCTACTGTTCTTCATGAAAAAAAAAAAAAAAAAACTGGGGTCATCAGAGAGGGTTAATAGAATTCTAGTCAGAAATAATGCAAGAGGCCATTTTTATCAAGAAAGTTTCTTACCCCAGGTAAATGTGTGATATCCAATGGGCATTTGAAAATCTTGAAAATAGTGCACAGGCCCATGTTACTATTGTCACAAACCTCAGATGGGCTTGATTAAGTTGAGGTCCTCCAGCCAACATGTTAGAATTTATTATCAAGGATTTCAAAGTCATTGTACCCCAGCTATCCACTGAGCACCCACCTGCCTGATGTGAACCAGGCATTACACTGGATTTAGGTGCCCCAGGATGAACAAGACACAGCCTCTGACCTCAAGGTATTCAGACACCACAAAGGAGATGGAGACCAAAACCAACAAGTAGTTATACTGTGGTTCACACCATGATGGAGCTTGGCAGAGGTTGCTATGGGAACACACAGCAACCTCTATGGAGGACACATTGGAATGACACACTACTCAACTTGGAAGGGCCAGGATGGGGGATTGCCTGGACGAGACATTTCCCATGTTGAATGTTAAAGGTTAGGAAGTAGTCAGCTAAATGAAATGGGAATAGCTGAACAGATGGGGCAGCAATGGGTCAGGTGCGGTGACTCACGCCTGTAATCCCAACACTTTGGGAGGCCAAGCCAGGCAGATCACTTGAGGTCAGGAGTTCGAGATCAGCCTGGCCAACATGGTGAAACCCCATCTCTACTAAAAATACAAAAATTAGCTGAGCACGGTGGCATGCATCTGTAGTCCCAGCTACTTAGGAGGCTGAGGCAGGAGAATCGCTTGAACCTGGGAGGTGGAGGTTGCAGTGAACAGAGATCATACCACTGCACTCCAGTCTGGGCAACAGAGTGAGACTCTGTCTCAAGAAAAAAAAAATGGTGGAAGGGCAGCAAGGGTATGAGCACAGAGCGGGGAAACAGCTTCAGTACTCAGAGGGCAATGAACAGCTCAGGTTGTCAGAGCAGAGGGAAAAGGAGGGAGAAATGGAGGATGAGGTTAGCCCAGCAGTAGGAACCATTTGGTATAACACTGAACCACTAATAATTAGATCCTGCCTTTCTCCTTTTATCTTCCCTGTCCTGGCATTACATCTGGGATCCGGTAAGTAGCAGTATGAGAACCAGGGTCCAAATTTATGAAGAACAGCATGGGCATTTTTGTCATTGGTATTCATTTCTTTTGAAAGAATTTTTTGCCTACATTGGAGAGTCTGAAGGTAAGCATTTTTTCTCTTGTAACTCTTTTCACTCCTAGTAACAGCTAGTTTTTTTAAGTCAGCATATGCCCATTAACTTTCAGAAACTACAGCAAAGAATGCAGGAAATTTCCATTGTTTGGACAACTGGCAAAGAAAACAGCCTTCTGCCAGTAGTGGGCAATAGTTTCACCCATACTGCAATTAGATAGAAGGATAGAGAGAAAAGTAGATGAAGAGATTAGCATTTAATGGAACCCATTTTTTTTTCCTGGTTTATTAGAAATCTTGGAGTCACAAATTTTGTTTTCTCCTTCCACAATGAAAATGTGAATATTCCGTGTAGCCTTATCTGCTTTGCTAGCCCCAAAACTTGACCACTAAAATAGGATCCATGATACTGTAAAATCTGAAAGAGCAACTTCAGGAGAAGCCCAGTATACCCATTCAGGATAATCAGGGGTAGATTTCCAACTACCCTCCCACACTGATCACCAAGGAGCAAACTAAATCCCATTTAACACAAACTGCTCAGCAATAAAAATTTTGCCCATGTATAAATCCATACCCAGAGTCCCCCTTTAGTCTCAAAATCTGTCTATTGTGCTAGATTTACACACATATTGTGGTGCTTAGAGACTTGGAGGCACAACATTCCAGAAGGTGAGGGTGGGGCCAAGTGCTATTGAACACGTGAGGGAGACAGGGTCAGGCGGGCCTCAAATAAGTATGCAGAATCTTCTCCCGCATCATGCTGCCCTGTGTCTGATGGCATAGGGGCCTGAGGCCTGAGGGGCCAGAGGCAGGAGGCAGAGAGGTGAGGGCAGGATGAATGTCAGACCCATGGCTATCCAAAAGGGCATGAAGTCCCTTTGGACCCACAGCAACATGACCCTCAGAGATAATGACAAAACAAGTTCCAGGATAAAAGTGAGAAGTCAACCTTGTAGTAAGGTTGCCAGCTTTAGCACATAAAAATACAGGACTCTCTATTAAATTTGCACTGCAGATATACAACAATAATGTTTAGAATAAGTATGTCCCAAGTATTGTATCGGATATATTTATGCTAAAATATTGTTCACTGTGTAACTAAAATTCAAATTTAACTGAGTCCCATATTTTTTATTTGCTAAATCTGGCTGGCTATCCTGTATTTTATCTGGCAACCCTACCTTGTAGGTCTCTAGTTCACAGTTCCCCAGTTTGTCCCACCCCATCCCTGCCCCTGGTGATTTCCTTTCTCGTTTCCCCATCTTCTGGTCCTAATTCTTCCTCATCAATACAAGAAAGGATCTAACAACAGTTTCCAAAGAATTGGAGCTCATTATATACTATCATGTTCTCTTGCCTCGATTTGCATATTTACTTTTTTTTTTTTTTTTTTTTTTATAGACGGAGTGTCTGTGGCCAGGCTGGAGTGCAGTGGCACGATCTCGGCTCACTGCAACCTCCGCCTCCTGGATTCAAGCAATTCTCGTGACTCAGCCTCCCGATTAGCTGGGATTACAGGCATGCGTCACCACACCCAAGCTAATTTTTGTATTTTTTATTAGAGACGGGGTTTCAGTATGTTGGACAGGATGGTCTCGATCTCCTCATGCCGTGATGCACCTGCCTCAGCCTCCCAAAGTGCTGGAATTACAGGCGTGAGCCACCGCACCCAGCCAACTTTTTCGTTGTTGTTGAAAGTTGAAAGACTTTATTCCCTACTAAAATTACCCCCAAGCAATCTGCAACTTGTGAGGCGAGACCTATGGGCTGCCTGCTTTAATAATTTAAGTACACCATTCTGAAATGAGAGTAGTTTAAACTGTTCTTACCAGGCCCTTTAATATATCAGCACCTTTCTTAAGGAAATCCAGGTCACAGCGTGTCCGGAATTGGTGGGTTCTTGGTCTCGCTGACTTCAAGAATGAAGCTGCAGACCGTCACAGTGAGTGTTTCAGCTCTTAAAGATGGTGTGTCCGGAGTTTGCTTCTTCAGATG
The DNA here is from genome assembly GCF_049350105.2 of Macaca mulatta. Classification (NCBI taxonomy): domain Eukaryota; kingdom Metazoa; phylum Chordata; class Mammalia; order Primates; family Cercopithecidae; genus Macaca; species Macaca mulatta. Next base: position 32,519,154 of record NC_133407.1, read on the forward strand.
TTCAGACGTGTCTGGAGCATTTTCTTTCTGGTGGGTCTGTGGTCTCGCTGACAGGAGTGAAGCTGCAGACCTTACCGGTGAGTGTTACAGCTCTTACAAGTGGTGCGTCCGGAGTTGTTCGTTCTTCCCGGTGGGTTCGTGGTCTCACTGGCTTTAGGAATGAAACTGCAGACCTTAGCGGTGTTACAGTTCATAAAGGCGGCATGGACCCAAAGAGCAAACAGCAACAAGACTTATTATGAAGAGCAAGAGAACCAAGCTTCCACAGTGTGGAAGGAGACCACAGCGGTGTTCCAGGTGGCTGGCTCCGGCAGCCTGCTTTTATTCCCTATCTGACCCCACCCGCATCCTGCTGATTGGTCCATTTTACAGAGAGCTGACTGGTCCATTTTGACAGCGTGCTGATTGGTGCATTTACAATCCTTTAGCTAGACACAGAGTGCTAGACAGAAAAGTTCTCCAAGTCCCCACTGGGTTAGCTAGATACAGAGTACTGACTGGTGTATTTACAAACCTTGAGCTAGACACAGAGTACTGATTGGTGTATTTACAAACCCTGAGCTAGACACAGAGTGCTGATTGGTGCGTTTACAATCCTTTAGCTAGACACAGAGTGCTAGACAGAAAAGTTCTCCAAGTCCCCCTAGGTTAGCTAGATACAGAGTACTGATTGGTGTATTTACAAACCTTGAGCTAGACACAGGGTGCTGATTGCTGTATTTACAATCCCTTAGCTAGACATAAAGGTTCTCCAAGTCCCCACTAGCCTCAGGAGCCCCGCTGGCTTCACCTAGTGGATCCCACACCGGGGCTGCAGGCGGAGCTGCCTGCCAGTCCCGCACCGTGCACCCACACTCCTCAGCCCTTGGGCAGTCGATGGGACCCCGCGCCGTGGCACAGGGGATGGCGCTTGTAGGGGAGGCTCGGGCCGTGCAGAAGCCCACGGCGGTGGAGGAGGCTCGGACATGGCGGGCTGCAGGTCCCGAGTCCTGCCCCACGGGGAGGCAGCCGACGCCCGGCTGGCCAGCACTGCTGGGGGACCTGGCGCACCCTCTGCAGCTGCTGGCCCGGGTGCTAAGCCCCTGACTGCCTGCAGCCAGCTACGATGGCGGGGCAGCCGGCTGCTCCGGGTGCAGGGCCTGCCCAGCCCACGCCCACCCGGAACTCGCACTGGCCCACAAGCACTTCGCGCAGCCCCAGTTCCCACCGGCGCCTCTCCCTCCACACCTCCCCGCAAGCAGAGGGAGCCAGCTCTGGCCTCGGCCAGCCCAGAGAGGGGCTCTCACAGTGCAGTGGCGGGCTGAAGGGCTCCTCAAGTGCTGCCAGAGTGGACGCCAAGGCCAAGGAGGCGCCAAGAGAGAGGGCTGCTAGCATGTTGTCACCTCTGAACAGCCTCCTGATCCAATTGTTACTACCTCAGGCCTCCTCCTGCTCAATTTTCATTTGGGGAATAGGGAGAAATGGAAAACACTGGAAAGAAGGAGGCAGAGGCAGAGCACCCAGTGATTGCGTGATACTAGTTAGGATCTTTGTAATTTAGTTTATGTGAGTGTCAGAGTTTGTATGTGGGGTGATAATTAAATGGTAGGTGGTACTGGAGAAAACTATCAACGTGGAGGCTGTTGATACTGGCGACCCAAACAAATGGGACTATAAAAAGTTAAATGGGTTTGGCTGCATAGAAGTAATACTAATTACAGTCATTTCTGTGAGCTTTCTGCCACACGATGCCTAATTACCATATGGTGTCACAATGCTTATGTGTATCATTATATGTGCCTTAAATTAACTTTGTTATAAAGTGTAATTTGGTTAGAACAGGAGACTCAACATGAATTGAGCCTTCATAGTTTGTTATTCGTGCAGAATGGCTATCTACTACTCTTTAAAAAGTCAATGCAACTATCGCCAGGGTCATAGTGAGAAAGGCAACTGTGACAGGCAGCGTCTAAAATGGCTCCCAATCTGCCCCTAATTCTTGTATTCATGTCTCTGTGCAATCCCCTCCACTTCAGCGTAGGGAGAGCTCCAAACCTATCCTTCTGTGTTCAGCTTTGTTCCACTGGGTCCGGGGCTCTGCAAACCAAATTCCTGCTTTGTCTGTGACTCCTTGCTAGGCTCTGCCGATAGGGGGCGTTAGAGGGAGACCACGGGACTGGAGGGGGAAGCAGGGACTTCCTCCTTGTCGGTCTCCATTTCTTCCCATTTCTATGAGTGTTACCCCAGCAACATTGACCCCAGCTGCAGCAGCTCCCGTAGCAGCTGCTGATTCTAGCTTGCAATTTCAACACTTGTAGAACCAGCCTCATGGTGCTCCTTGAGACACCAGCACCAGAAGAGTAGCACCTGCTCCTCAGAGGTTTGGGTCTCAGCCCTCAGGACCCTCTCCGTTTTAATATTTCCCACCTCCTCCTTTTGCTCCCCTATCCCAAGGAGTGGTGGCTACTTCTTACAGTTACTACTTCCATGATACCTTAGAGTTCTATCAAGTTTGCCTATTCAGTTACCTAATTAACAATTAATTCTATTAAATCCTGTTAAACAAAACAAACAACAACAACAACAACAAAAGTGGTGTGATATGTCTCCTGATTGTACCCTGACATACAAGGGTTACCGTCTACCTCTGCTTCTGGCCAGGCAGCCTCAGGCTCAGTCCCAGCTTCCCTCTCTTTTTTTTTTTTTTTTTTTTTTTTTTAAGACAGATACAGGGTCTCACTCCGGAATGCAGTGGTGCAATCATAGCTCACTGCAACCTCAAACTCCTGATCTCAAGCAGTCCTCCTGACTCAGCCTTCTGTGTAACAGCTTCCCATCTTAACCCTCCAAAGAGAAGAACTGCCTGACCTGCACTTGCACGACCTAAGAAGTGAATGTGTCCTTAACTTGTGTGCCCTTGGCTCCTGTCTTGCCTCAGCCTACTCCCAGCTCTGCCCTCAGGAGAAATCCAGGGAAGTGATGCCAGAGCCAGACACAAAGATAATGGAAGGAGAAGGAGGAAGGTCAGTGCAAAATATCCAGAGGCCAGCTTGGGGATTGCTGGTGCCAAACATGTCTAACCTGAGCTGGGGTCACAGGGATAGCTGAGAGCAAGTGGCGGTGAGGACCAGTGCTGGCTGAGGACCTGCCTGAGGATCATATGGGTTATGGATCATCTGCTGCTTGCTGGGCTTACTTACTGTAAGGTACATAGATGTACTTTGGTCAAGGATTAGGCTGAGGCAGACATCCAGGCCTGCATGACTCGGTGAGTTCAGGGTACAGGTGCATACTCTACTTGTTATATAACCTGTTTGTGTAAGCTTATACTTGGCTCGAAGCCACTATTGTTTGGAAAAGGTATAACTGCCCTGCTGACACTGTACAGGCACTCTGGGGCATGGCTAAACATGGCTCAACACAGCGTGCATATTGGTGCCCAGAGAGTAACATTTCTGACCTCTGTAAGGGAGAGCCAGTCGCCTTGAAAGCAGGCAGAGGGGAGCCAGAAACCGGTTTGTGCCCAGAGGGAAAGAGTTAAGCTGCTGACCCTGAAGGCAAGGGAAAGCTGGCCATACATCTGTGTGTGGAAGCAGCCAGAGCTGCAGAGCCGACAGCTGAGAGGAGCTGCAGAGTCAGAGCAGACAGCCGAGATAAAGGCAGACAGGGTGAGAGAGCTGCTGATGGGAGAGCTGCTGAATAAACCTATATTTCACCTGCTTACGACCCTCCAAATGTTCTTACAGCTATGTGCCCATCCACCTAACCCCCTTGGACCTCAGCATGGGCTTCAACCTGACCCCAAGTATGACATTTGGCATAGTCGTGGCAAAACACTTATGTATGCTGCATCTCCACTTTTGGAGCAAATATATAGTCATCCCTTGGTATCCACAGGGGATTGGTTCCAGGACCCCCTTACATATACATATTTCCACATACTTAAGTCCTGCAGTTGGCCCTGAGGAACCTGCAGGTATGAAAAGTCGGCCCTTGATATACATGGGTTTCACATTCCAAGAATACTATATTTTCTATCTGCGTTTGGTTGCAGATGAGGAATATATACACACAAACATATATATATATAAATATATATTTGTGAGTTGAGGGCCCCCTTATAAAATACTAGATTAGCAAGGGAAATAAGAATATAAACTGAAGTTTAGATGTAAAACTCAGTATATCAGTCAGTGTCTAACCAGAAAAACAGGGCCTACTTTATTTATTTATTTTCCATTTCAATAGGTTTTTGGGGAACAGATGGAGTTTGGTTACATGAATAAGTCCTTTAGTGGTGACTTCTGGGATTTTGGTACACCCCTCACACGAGCAGTGTACACTGTACCCGGTGTGTAGTCTTTTATCCCTCACCCCCTTCTCACCCTTTTCCCCAAGTTCCGAAAGTCCATTGTATCATTCTTACACCTTTGCGTCCTCATAGCTTACCTCCCACTTATGAGTGAGATCATACAATGTTTGGTTTTCCATTCCTGAGTTACTTCATTTAGAATAATGGTTTTCAACTCCATCCAGGTTGCTGCAAATGCCATTATTTCATTCCTTTTTATGGCTAAGTAGTATTCCATGGTATATACAGACCACATTTTCTTTATCCACTCATTGATTGATGGGCATTTGGGCTGGTTCCATATTTTTGCAACTGCGAATTGTGTTGCTATAAACATCCATGTGCCAGTATCTTTTCGTAAAATAACTTATTTTCCTGCGGGTAGTTACCTAGTAATGGGATCACTGGATCAAATGGTACATCTATTTTTAGTTCTTTAAGGAATCTCCACACTGTTTTCCACAGTGGTTGTACTAGTTTACATTCCCACCAGCAGTGTAAAAGTGTTCCCTTTTCTTCACATCCATGCCCACATCTATTATTTTTGATCTTTTGATTATAGCCATTCTTGCAGGAGTAAGGTAGCATCTCATTGTGGTTTTGATTTGCATTTCCCTGATAATTAGTGATGTTGAACATTTTTTCGTGTTTATTGGCCCTTTGTACATCTTTTGAGAATTGCTTATTCATGTCCTTAGCCCACTTTTTGATGGGATTCTTTGTTTTTTTTCTTGCTGATTTCAGTTCCTTGTAGATTCTGCATATTAATCCTTTGTCAGATGTATAGATTGCAAAGATTTTCTCCTACTCTGTGGGTTGTCTCTACTGATTATTTCTTTTGCTGTGCAGAATAAATTTAGTTTAATTAAGTCCTACCTATCTATCTTTGTTTTTGTTGCATTTGCTTTTGGGTTCTTGGTCATGAAGTCTTTGCCTATGCCAATGTCTAGAAGAGTTTTTCCAACGTTATCTTCTAGAATTTTTATGGTTTCAGGTCTTAGACTTAAGTCTTTGATCCATCTTGAGTTGATTTTTGTATAAAATGAGAGATGAGGATCCAGTTTCATTTTTTTCTACATGTGGCTTGACAATTATCCCAGCACCATTTGTTGAATGGGGTGTCCTTTCCCCACTTTGTTTTGTTTGCTTTGTTGAGGACTAGTTAGCTATAAGTATCCAGCTTTATTTCTGGGTTCTCTATTCTGTTCCATTGGTTTATGCTCCTATTTTATACCAGTACCATGCTGTTTTGGTGACTATGGCCTTATAGTATAGTTTGAAGTCAGGTAATGTGATGCCTCCAGATTTGTTCTTTTTGCTTAGTCTTGCTTTGGCTATGCGGTCTATTTTTTGGTTCCATATGAATTTTAGGATTGCTTTTTCCAGCTTTGTGAAGAATGTTGGTGATATTTTGATGGGAATTGCACTGAATTTGTAGATTGCTTTTGGCAGTATGGTTATTTTCACAATATTGATTCTACCCATCCATGAGCATGGGATGTGTTTCCATTTGTTTGTGTCACCTATGATTTCTTTCAGCAGTGTTTTGTAGTTTTCATTGTAGAGGTCTTTCACCTCCTTGGTAACACGTATATTCCTAAGTATTTTATTTTATTTTTTGCAGCTATTGTAAAAGAGGCTGAGTTCTTGATTTGATTCTCAGCTTGGTTACTGTTGGTGTGTAGCAGTGCTACTGACTTGTGTACATTAATTCTGTATCCTGAAACTTTACTGAATTCATTTATCAGTTCTAGGAGCTTTTTGGATGAGTTCTTAGGATTTTCTAGGTATACAATCATATCTCAGCAAACAGTGACAGTTTGACTTCCTCTTTACTTATTTGGATGTCCTTTATTTCCTTCTCTTGTCTGATTGCTCTGGCTAGGACTTCCAGTACTATGTTGAATAGAAGTGGTGAAAGTGAGCATCCTTGTCTTGTTCCAGTTCTCAGGGGGAACGCTTTCAACTTTTCCCCATTCAGTGTAATGTTGGCTGTGTCAGAACCTTATTTAAAGAGATGGGGATTTAATGCAGTTAATTGATTACCTGGATGATGCAAGAGCAGAGGGCCCAAATGGGACATGGTGAGGCCACCTAGAGATTAGCACCAGCAGGAAGCCATTCCCATCTCTAGGCTGGAGGCAGAGGGGAGAAGTGGTGTTGCAGGTTGGGCTCTCAGAAGCACTCAGAAATATACTGGAGTGCAAGGTGTTTATGAGGGGTCAACACCTGGGAAGGGGAAGGAGAAGCAACAGAATGGGCAGAGGCAGAAGCCACACAGTTATACAGACCCAATGAAACCTCAGACCACCTGTGTCCTCCAACAAGCCAGAATGGCAGGGCATTCAACACCCCACCTCCTCCAGTCACCGGATGCCAGCTGCTTCAGGAAGGGCATGACCTCGAGCAAGGTGGTTCTCTGCAAGTAAGGCTGACCCTGTAGGAGCTGACAGCTGGATGCTGGCTGCACCATCTGCCATTGGGCAGCAAGTCCTTCCTCACAGAGGACCTGAGTACCTCACATCTACCACAGTAGTGTGGCCACAGCCAGGGACTGAGATATTCCTTTATGGGAGCTGGAATCACAGCGAGCCTGCATAGGAGAGTTAGAACAAGGAAGAAGACAAGCTGCTAATGGATATCCAGCCCAAGGCAAAGAGGAAGGATGGAAATACTCTGGTTTCTCTGGTTTCCTCCTGCGTATGTCTGATCAGTGGTGTCTCCTGGTCAAACCTGCCAGAAACCAACTGATGGGGAGCTTGAGAGATGCAGCCTGAAGGTATCAGCACCATTGAGCAAGCTAAGAAAAGGAAAGGACTCTGAGAGCAAATAGGCTCAGGAAACCATCTCAGCAACTCTTTCTTTTTTTCTCTTCAATGCAGCAAGGTTTAGACCTGTGTCTATTGACTAACCACCCCCACCCACCCCAGCATGTTGTGCTCCCCATCACCATGTGCCACCTGTCTCACAGTGATGAACACTGAGCCAGCCCACCCAGATCCCCTTCAGGAAGGAAGGACTCCCTCCCTCCACTGCTGAGGAACCATCACTCCTGGTGCTGGGGGAATGAAAGGAAGAAGTTGAAATCATTAAAGTAGCCCTCAGCTGCCAAGGACTACTGTGGCAGAGGGGAGCCACCTCACCCAAGATCATACTCCTTCCTGGTGTGGCCAACATCTAATGATGGACTAAGGCGAGGCATAAAGATCCAGCCCCCAACTTGGGACCACTCCGAAGGGCCAGCCCAGCTTCAGAACTCCCGATGACCAATGGAAACCTCCACTGAGACTGCACCATAGCCCAACTCTGTCCTCTGCCCAATCTTGCTGCCTTTCTTCCCCAACAGGTGTTGTTCCCACAAGCATCCTAAACACTGGTCTTCATCTGGGAGTCTTCTTCCTGGGAAACCCAAAGTGTGGCATTCATGTTAAGCTCCTTAATCAAGTTAACCTTATCTCGGATCCTTTTGGTTCTGGGGGAATCTTTGTTACATCTCCTCTCATATCAGGGAATGGAGATGCTCCATTCAGGCATTCATTCTTGCCTAGAAAGTTCTTCCCCAAGCAGCCATCTCCATCCTTCACCTCACTTAGATCCATGCTCAAATATAAGCCACCTGTGAACAGCAGCATTCTCTAAGGCTGTACTGTGCCTTATTTTTCTTTATATAGCACTTTCCATCTAACCAATTATTTATGATTGTTTGTTGATTGTGTGCCTCTGCCCACTCAAGCAGGGAATTTGGTTGTGTCCATAGCTCTATGTACACAGTGCTAGTGTTTAGCACACAGTGTGAGTTCAATAAAATTTGCTAATGAATTTGGTCTGAGTGCCAAACCCTGTGCCAGACACTGATGATGCCTTTGGAAAGTTCCAATCTAGTGGAGAAATTAGACAAGCAGAAAAACAATTATAACACAATGTGGCAAGTGCTGTAATTGAGCATAGCTGTCAACTGATGTGAGCAACCTAGGCTGCCTGGACAAAGCTTCAGAGAGCATGTGATAAGCGATTGACTCTCTGAGGAGCCCTGGAACAAGTGAACCACAGACTGATCTGGGCAGGCAGGCAGGTAACAACAGAGGTCTCCACGATATCAGGGTCAAAAGGATAATGAGACAGAGAAGGCTAGGCATGCCTTAAGATCCAGCACTGCCCTTCTGAAAACATGTTCCTCAGAACATTAGCTGGCATGAATGTACAAAGATTTAGGTACATAGAGTGGGTGGGGAGGCCATCACAGCCACATTGTTTACAATAGCAAAAAAAAGTAAGGAGCAACAGGAACATTGATCCAGAGGAAAATAGCTGAATAAATAAAGGAACTTCCATACTTTAGCGTAATGACACTTTTTTTTTTTTTTTTTTTTTGACACTCACTCTGTTGCCCAGGCTGGAGTACAGTGGCACAATCATAGCTCACTGCAGCTTCAAACTCCTGGGCTCAAGCAATCCTCCTGCTTCAGCCTCCTGAGTAACTGGGACTACAGGCATGTGCCACCATGCCCAGCTAATTTTTTAGTTATGGTTTTGTAGAAGGGACTCTCACTATGTTTCCCAGGCTGGTGTTGTACTCCTGGATTCAAGCAATCTTCCCTCCTTGGCCTCCCAAACTGTTGGGATTACAGATGTGCGTCCACCCACTGACACTATTAAAAAGAGATCAATCTATATGTACTGACATGTAATAATATGCATGATATATTAAATGAAAAAGATTACAGAACTATTGAACATGTTGATACCCATTTTGTTCAAATATATATGCACATGCGTTTACATAAACATGGAAAATCATCTAGAAGGAAACTGAACTGCTCAATTGTTAATGATGGGACTGGGGGATTGAAAGAGACACGGCAAGGCTTTCGCTTTTTGGTATTATTGGAGTTTGGATTAACTTTCAAAGGAAAGAATCCAAGGAACTTATGGTCATCAAGCATCAGGGACAAGCTGATAACTGATCAAAGCAGGTCATGGGGGGTAAAGCAAACAAGAGATAGGAATTAAGTAGGTGAACTAATTCAAGACAAGGCCACTGGCAGGACGGTGGAGAGAGGCAGAAACATAAGTGACCTGACTCCGGGAGAAGCACTGTTGACCCTCTGGCCTTGTGGCTACTCCCTACAGGTTTTAGGAGTGTTCAGAGGCCTTGGCAGTTGGAGCTACCTGCAGTTATACCAGCACTCTGATGGGTACAGGAATAAGAGTTAAGATGATGATGAGGTTCTCATAAGGCAAGCCAAAGCCTTCTCGCTGTATCTAACCCAGCCCTTCCTTTATATATCCCTGGAAAAAAGATGTAGTATCTCTGCCTTTTGTCTTTCTTTGCTCCATGCGAGACCTCTCAGAGACTTTAGCAAACAAAAAAACTTTCTGTTTTGTTTGGAAGTTCCACAAGGAGATGCCATATGTCACATTTCCTGAAAATACTGGACCACAGAGCACACCTTTGTTAATATATTTTAATTGCCATCAAGTTTTAGTTATACAAATATTATATGGATGCTTTCTCCTTATAAAGAACTCCAGGCTAACCTCTTGGAGGGAAAAGAACATGGAACAAAAGATGAAACTCTACATGAAGAAGGAAGCCACGTGAAGTCTGAGGAACTCCAGTCAATACACAGCACCAAGGCCCCAGCCTTGAGGGTGAGGCCATGTTGTACCCACCAGCACAGCTGAACGCAGACGCATGAGTGAGCCAGAGACAAGCCATCCCCGCCAAGCCTTGCCTGAAGTCTTGACCCAGAGAATCATGAACAATAACTTGTTGTTGTAAGCCACTATTTTTGGGTGGGTCTTTACATAGCTATAGATAACTGATACAATTCCCATCCTATCCCCAGTGTCAGTCTCCCTCTCCATGAAGTACACATTATATTGAAGATTGTTTTATTGTGATTTTGCTTGTTTTAAGTAGTTTTGTCAGGTATGTATATATCCATACACAATCCATTTTATAATTTTAAGCTGTTTCTGAGCTTTCTAAATATGGACTCATGCTACATATAGGGAGAACAAAATTGTGGAATATTCCTCCACTGAATAATTACCGTAGTGACAACGTTGTTGCTACATGCGATACCGTGGATGGATCAAGCACAGAGGCATAGTGTTATATTGAAAATGGCAGTTGGGGCCGGGTGCGGTGGCTCACGCCTGTAATCCCAGCACTTTGTGAGGCCCAGGCGGGTGGATCACAGGGTCAGGAGATCGAGACCATCCTGGCCACCATGGTGAAACCCCATCTCTACTAAAAATACAAAAAATTAGCCGGGCGTGGTGGCGTGCACCTGTAGTTCCAGCTACTCAGGAAGCTGTGGCAGGAGAATCCCTCTAACCCGGGAGGTGGAGGTTTCAGACAGCCGAGATCGCGCCACAGCACTCCAGCCTGGTGACAGAGTGAGACTCCGTCTCAGAAAAAAAAAAAAAAAAAAAAGTGGCAGTTGGGCTGGGCGCTGTGGCTCACGATTGTAATCCCAGCACTTCGGGAAGCCAAGGTGAGATCACTTGAGGTCAGGCGTTTGAGACAAGCCTGGCCAACATGGCAAAACCTTGTCAAAAGTCTCCCATTCTGACTCATCATTTCCACTCTCCCTTTCACTCCTTCAGTCAAGCTGTGGCAGTTGCACATGAACGATTTCATTTCATCTAAAATGGGCCCCCAGCCTCCAGAGCCATGCACTCTGAAACCAGATTCACCTTCTTAAATTAGCTGGCGTAGTGGTGCAGGCCGATGGTCCCAACTACTCAGGAGGCTGAGGCACAAGAATCACTTGAACCCCGGAGGCGGAGATTGCAGTGAGCCGAGATCATGCCACTGCACTTCAGCCTGGGCGACAGAGCTGTGAGACTCTGTCAAAAAAAAAAGAAAAAGAAAAAGAAAGAGAGAGAAAGAGAAAAGAAAGAAGAGAGAAAGAAAAAGAAAGAGAGAAGGAAGGAAGGAAGGAAGGAAGGAAGGAAGGAAGGAAGGAAGGAAGGAAGGAAGGAAGGAAGGAAGACAGGCAAGTTGCAGAAGACCACCATACACATCATTCACCTTTTCACAGGATTATTGGACATTTCCTCTTGAATTTGTGATTCATTCATGTGTCCACTTTTCTTCTGGGTTGTCTTTTTCTTATTAATTTGAATTCTTTATGTATTTTAAGAAATGTTCCCAAGTGTACAGTCCTAGGAACTGCTTGAATCTTGAGAAACTTTTTCAAGAATGGAGTTTAAAATTACCAAACAAAAAGACCACACCCTGAAAGGTATTGAAAAAAAAATTAACAAAATAATAACTTACAGGTTATTTCATTTCTTTGCCAAGAATTCCAAGCATTAGAATCTTGACAGAGGTTTAGGTCATATTACCTGGTAAAAAGCCATTTACATAAATCCACAGTGCACAGAGGTACCTATTTCATATTTTCTTTACTACCAATAGAAAATGCATCATTTAACTTGAGATACAGCCCCCTTTAAACATTTCCTAGGGTAGACTAATGAATTACTGTTCTTTCTAGCCATGAATTTATATTGCACTAAGGAAAAATAGACTCCTTTAACCTCTGAAGAGTCACATTTCTTTCACTTAGGTCACTTGATAGGGCCATTATTGTCTCAGATAAGACATGTGGGACTCTGTTTAATATCTGGCAATTTTCTTGTGCCTCTCCATTTATTAAAACAATGTATCCATTAGCGGTCATTAGTACGTCCTGTCAAGATGGGGGCTAAATTATCCTCAACGGCTTAAGAAAAAAAAAATGCTTTTTCAAGAAAAATAGTGGCATTAATTGCCCAGTGGAATAGAAACAGCTTTCTTTGCCATAACCTCTCCCTCCCCTGCCTGGGAGGAATTGGACACTGCTTACCTCTGTCAACGATCCAGGCCATTTTCTCCTTACCCTATGAGTCAGCTCCATCACTGCGGCCTGTGGCCTCTCCGGTGGCAGGCCACTATCCACAGGGAGTAAATAAAGCTTCTCAGTCCGTCACAGTGAGGAGCCTCAGACTGACTCCTCTTGCTTGCTAATTCATCCAAGGAAGAAAGAGGAAGGAGATGCCTCACTTAGCAAACAATCTCATTTGAAGGGGCTGTGTGTTAGCAACAGGAAGCAGCTCACATTAGAGGAATAATCACCCTCTCTTAGCTCCACACTGAAACCGATCTCCTTTTTGACCTTTCATTTGAAACATATGCTCTCTGGAAAATGCACCCGGAGTGGTTCGAGGAGAGAGGTTGTCCGGTGTGCGTGTTGGGGGAGGAGGAGTATTATGTTTTCAAAACTAAAACAAGTTTTCCGTGTAGCTTTTAAAATTAAAAACTTTACAGTTTAATTAGCAAAAGGTTTCCATCTCCTAAAAAAAGTTTTCAGGCTTTGTCTTTCTCTTCCCTCCTCTCAGATCTCATCCATTCTCACAAGCATTAGTAATTATATCGGTATCAGTTAAGATAACCAGCTGAAAATCATAAAATACCAACCAATAGTGACTTAAGTAATAAAGACATTTAATAAATGTTACAAAGGTCAGGACCTCAAGACTTGGTTCAGCAGATCCACAAGGCCACTAGGAACCAGAGGCTCTTACTATCTTTCCGTTTAGTCATCATCTGTGTGTCAGACCCGCTCCAAAGTCTCCAAGACTCCCCACCCCGGCCAAGCTCACTAGCAGGAAGGAGGAAGAGGGAAGCTCAGGCCTCCGCCTTATGGCAGTCTCTTTTACCAGGAGGAAAAAAAAAAAAAAAAAAAAAAAAATCCCTCCTAGAGCCCTTTAGCCTCATTGGCCAGAACTGAATCACACTCTCACCCCTTAACCAATCAAAGGGAAACACGTTACCATATATGGGGTTTGGCCAGTCATGGCTTATCCTTTCCATCTGGGCACATGGCAACCCAAACACGGGTGGGATTCTATTAGGAAGGAAAGAAGACGGTTCTGAGGAGGCAACAGCTCCCAGATCCTTATTTCCAGCCCTGACTGGTTTTCTCAACTTCGGTTACTTGCTTCCCACTGCCTCCTGAGCAGCACCACCTCATTATCTTACTGGCACCTCAAACTCAGCCTATGAGGGAACAAATTCCTTTTCTTACCTCTAATCCTGGCTCCCTTTTCTTTCCGGATTTTTCCAAGGGTAGTTTCTTCCACCATGATGGAGGCTGCAAACTTTGGAATTATCTTGGACACCCTCTCCATCTGGACTTCCTTTTCCAGTTGGTCCCCAAGAACTGCTGATTCTTTTTCTTCCTAACATCTCCCCCTCTGACTCATCATTTCCACTCTCCCCTTCACTCCTTCCGTCAAGCTGTTGCAGTTGCACATGGACAACTTCATTTTATCTAAAATGGGCCCCCAGCCTCCAGAGCCACGCACTCTGCAATCAGGTTCACCTTCTTAAAGCTCTCATCCCTCCCTCCTACCCTCCAGTGCTAGGTTCCCATGTATTCACAGAAGGAAAAAATGCAAACTATCTTGCATGGGTTTTAAGATTTTCTACGACATTATCCTCTGCCCCAGTCAGACTACTAAACTGACTGTTTCCTGAAGCATGCTTTATGCATTCTCACCACTGCACATTTGTCCGCACTATTCACCTAGACAAGAGTACCTTTCTGCTTCCTCTCTCCCAGCTGAATCCTACTTGGCCAACTCTTATTTCACTGCTGAAACCTCAGTTATTCTAGGCTATAGTGATTGTTTTCTCCTCTGAAATCTTATGTGCTTTCTGTCTTTGTGGATCATGAGCCAATTTTTAAAAAGAAACCTTAGGATTAAATGATTAGGCAAGTATAAGTCTGCGATGGCCATACTACCAATGCTTTGCAATGTGCCACAATAACACTTGCATGGTAAATAATGACATGATACCCATTATTGAAGTTTTTAAAATATCCTTCTAGTTATTGAGCTTCAGAAAGTTCAGAGCCCCTTTAAAAGGTAAAGGTACTAGTACTTTAAGGCTGCAATAGATTCTCCAAGAATGAATCTATACAATATGATGTCATCTGTCAGTGGAAAGACCATTCATTTATAGCCAGAAAATTACGATTTTATTGCCTAACAACTGCCACCAGAATTATTGGCAGGAAAACTCTGTATTTAGGAAAATAACTTGACAAATTGCTTGGGGGGTAGACAAGTCCAGATAAGAATTTGACTACATTATTTGTATCAGGGTGCCATGCTCATATTTAGTCTAGTGGAGGACTTATCTTCTTTACCATTTCTTCATTAAAAAAAAAAAAAAAAAAAGCTTGCAGGATAATTGGCAAGCCACATGTAGAAGAATGAAGCTGGACCTCATCTCTCACCTTACACAAAAATAAACTCAAGATGGATCAAAGACTTAAATCTAAGACCTGAAACCATAAAGATTCTAGACGATAACATTGGGAAAACCCTTGTAGACATTGGCTTAGGCAAAGACTTTGTGACCAAGAACCCAAAAGCAAATGCAACAAAAACAAAGATAAGTAGATGGGACTTAAGTAAACTGAAAAACTATACAGCAAAATAAATAATCAGCAGAGTTAACAGACAACCCACAGAGTGGGAGAAAATCTTCGCAATCTATACATCTGACAAAGGACTAATATCCAGAATCTACAAAGAACTCAAACAAATCAGCAAGAAAAAAAAACAAAGAATCTCACCAAAAAGTGAGATAAGTACATGAATAGACAATTCTCAGAAGATATACAAGTGGAATGCAATACCATCTCACTTCTGCAAGAATGGCCATAATCAAAAAAATTTTTAAAAACATAGATGATGGTGTGGATGTGGTGAAAAGGGAACACTTTCACACTGCTGGTAGGAATGAAAACTAGTATAACCATTATGGAAAACAGTGTGGAAATTCCTTAAAGAACTAAAAGTGGATCTACCATTTGATCCAGCAATCCCACTACTAGGTATCTACCCAGAGGAAAACAAGTCATTATATGAAAAAGACATTTGCACATGCAGGTTTATAGCAGCACAATTTGCAATTGCAAAAATATGGAACCAACCCAAATGCCCATCAACCAATGAGTGGATAAAGAAAATGTGATATGTGTGTATGTGTATATATATATATAATACACACACCCCCCCCTTGGAATACTACTCTGCTGTAAAAAGGAACAAAATAATGGCATTTGCAGCAACCTGGATGGAATTGGAGACTATTATTCTAAGTGAAGCAACTCAGGAATGGAAAACCAAACATCATATGTTCTTACTCATAAGTGGGAGCTAAGCTATGAGGACGCAAAGGCGTAAGAATGATACCTTGGACTTTGGGGACTCAGGGAAAAGGGTAGAGGGGGGTGACAAGGGATAACAGACTATACATTGGGTATAGTATACACTGCTTGGGTGAGGGATGCACCAAAATCTCAGAAATCACCACTAAAGAACTCATTCATGCAATCAAATACCATCTGTTCCCCAAAAACCTATTGAAATAAAAAAAATTTTTTTTTTTTTTTGAGACAGAGTCTCGCTCTGTCGCCCAGGCTGGAGTGCGGTGGCGTGATCTCTGCTCACTGCAAGCTCCGCCTCCTGGGTTCCCACCATTCTCCTGCCTCAGCCTCCCAAGTGGAGTGGCTGGGACTACAGGCACCGCCACCACGCCCGGCTAATTTTTTGTATATTTAGTAGAGACGGGGTTTCACCATGTTAGCCAGGATGGTCTCGATCTCCTGACCTCGTGATCCGCCCGCCCGGCCTCCCAAAGTGCTGGGATTACAGGCATGAGCCACCGCGCCCGGCCTAAAAAATAAAATTTTTAAACAAAATAGAATTTTTTAAAAAACTCAAAAACATCTTCTAATTCTCCAATTCTGGAAGGTATTAGAAAAGAGAAAAAGAGAGACTTTTAAAAATTCCGTAATTGTTTAGGGAAATTACTTTTAAATACCTGAATCATCTTAAGAAAATATTGAGATGTTCTAACATTAAAAATTGAATTGTCGGCCGGGCACAGTGGCTGAGGCCTGTAATCCCAGCACTTTGGGAGGCCGAGGCGGGTGGATCACGAGGTCAGGAGATTGAGACCATCCTGATTAACACAGTGAAACCCCATCTCTACTAAAAATACAAAAAATTAGCTGGGCGTGGTGGTGGGCACCTGTAGTCCCAGCTACTCAGGAGGCTGAGGCAGGAGAATGGGGTGAACCCAGGAGGCGGAGCTTGTAGTGAGCCGAGATTGTGCCACTGCCCTCCAGCCTGGGAAACAGAGCGAGACTCTGTCTCAAAAAAAAAAAAAAAAAAAAAATTGATTTGTTTAACCAAAAAGGGTGAGATAAAGGGACAAATAGGTTGTTGGAAGTTCTCATTATGAAATCAGTAAGAGGTAGTCTTATTATGACAGACAGAAGAAAGGATAGATCTTTAGTGGTGAAAAAAAAGAATGAGAAGCATAGGAAAATAAGAGCATGGCATTTAGAAGAGAGGAAGTATGACAGGGTAGATAGAGATAGAAATAGATGGTGGGGGGAGAGAGAGAGAGAATAAAATCATTTCCGCCAGCTGGAGAGGAGAGTGGAATGAGGATACCAAGAACCTGGCATACCAGGCCAGAGATTTTTAAATTTGCTCTGAGAGAGGTGTAGGTCTCAGGGCCTGGAAGAGGCATGATGGGAATGTTCATCAACCAGGCATCTGCTGGGTGGTCCACCAGTGCCAGATGGTCACTACTGAGCCCACTTAGGGAATGACTGGAGATTGCTGAACTGCCTACCAAAGATGGATGACATATGACCATGATA
Source organism: Macaca mulatta (assembly GCF_049350105.2). Lineage (NCBI taxonomy): Eukaryota > Metazoa > Chordata > Mammalia > Primates > Cercopithecidae > Macaca > Macaca mulatta. The sequence goes on from NC_133407.1 coordinate 32,536,230, forward strand.
CCTGACCACAAGCCTGGGATGTCAAGATGAGATTATGATGTTTATTTACACACTCAATTTGTGCTGTAATCAGTTTCTATTTATCTTCTTTTCATTAACCCCTTTGATTGGCTCTATGCATTACAAATAAAGCAATCAGAACATAACTTGTTTTAAAAAAAAAAAAAGCCGAGCCACTTAAAGAAAAATGGTGAGGTTGTTGAGACAGAACCTTGTGTAGCAAAATAAGAAGATATACAGAACTATTTTCTGTTCAAATATTTCATAAGAACTATAGCAAGAGTAGCAAGGCTTTGGCTTAGCTGTTTGATTAGGTCAAGGGAGGGTCTGGTACCAGATTGCCCACTGGGTTTCTCTGAAGGAATTTGTCAAAGTATAGCTCTGTGTGTGTGTGTGTGTGTGTGTGTACACATATGTATATATATAGGTATGTGTACATATGTATATATATACGTGTGTGTGTGTGTGTGTGTGTGTGTGTGTGTATGTATGTGTGTATGACTTATAAGCCTAGCAGGAATTCTGGCTCTGTAACTTGCAAGCTTCGTCAGAACTCTCTGAACTTGTTTCTTCATTTGGAAGACAGAAGAAAGGAGGACTGTGTTACAACCAGGCCTGCTCTGTATTTTCTTTTCTGTATTCACTCACACATTTATGTTTTATTTCCTAGGACTGAGTTCTTATTTTATGATTCACAATTCTTTGGTGAAATTGTCTATATTGGCAAGGATGCATTTGGCTGTGAGTAATAGAAAACTCCATTCCAACTGGCTCATACCCTAAAGGGGATTTATTGGTTCATTTAACTGAAAGAGTCCAGATGCTGGGTAGCTGTCAGGTGTGGCTCCGTCAGCCTCCAAATCTGCCTCTCTGTGATTTGCTTGGCCCCTTTCTCTTCTGTGGGTTGGCAATGTACTCAGGCCACCAGCGAGATGACAGTAGCATTTCCTGCCATAACAATGTCCACAGGAAGAGGGACCATCTCATCCAGTAACCCCACTCTTTAGGAATCTCCTATCCTGAAACTCTTACAAAACCTTCCATCTTGTTAGTCACAATTTGGTCACATGCCCATTCCTGAACCAATCCCCTTGACTTGAGAATGCCACCCATAGATTATCTAAGGTCTGGATTCCGCTGTGGCAAAGGAGCAGAATTACAGGTAGACCAGTGAGGCCCACACTGCAGCTGGAGGCAGGGTCAGCTTCCCTAAACCTTTACTCTGCATGCGGGTAGAGGTATTCCTGAACAAAAATCAGAGTGCTATTAGATACAGGCAAGAGGAAATGGATGCTGGGTAGGCTTTTCAAAGTTCATTCTGTGGAATGAAAATTGTAGAATACACTATTTTATCCCAGAGGCCACTGAACAGGATATAGCCATGTCTAATAACCAAAGGCTGTAATCTTCAAAATTAGAGTCTGCCAGATCTTTATCTAACAAAGTCTAAGAATTTCCATAAGGAAATGAGAAACATGTAAACAATTGCAGCTCCTTGGGTAACTGTACGCTAGCATATCTGAAAACAATTGTTTCCACTCCATATGGGATACTAATCAGCTTAATTAAATGGAAAGAAAAAAAGAAACCTCAGGAACCAAAACTGCTCCAATATTTCATCAAAGGAATACACAGGGAGCTTTAAAATACAGTCTCTTCAAACAGAAAAATAGGTAAAATATTAGAGTGAAGCAGTCTTTAACTGCTATTTTTTTTTTCATCAGGGGAACACAAAAGAAGCTGAAAAATATACATATTCTGTTCAGATGGAAAAATAGATGTAATGTTGAAAAAGATCAGTTAGAGACTGGGCAGTTTTTAATTGCTATCTTAATTGTCAATCAATAATATCCAGTTGTATTCTGCCACTAGGTTTACATTCAGAATTTACCTGCTGTTATAAAAATGTTATGTTTATCAGTTTTGTGAGGATGGAGGACAGTGTGTCAATCTCACCTTGCTTTGAGCTCAAATCAACTTAGAAGTACATGCAATCTATTCTTCCAACAAACATCTATTGAGGGCCTGTGATGTGCCAGATTGCCCCGGGTTCATGGCATAGCCATGTGGCAGCCAGCTGCCTGCCTGCCTGCCTTCCTTCCTTCCTTCCTTCCTTCCTTCCTTCCTTCCTTCCTTCCTTCCTTCCAGAGGAAGCAGGCACTTGGAGGCCATCATCTAACATCCCCAGGGACATAGATCCTTCTGTGGAGCAGCCTTGGTCCTTTCTCTGATGTCAGCTCAGATGGGTCACTGACTTATTGAGCTCCTACTCCCAAAAAAGAACTGTACAAAATACTATATATTTGAGCGTACAAAGTACAAGAATAAGCATACGGAGTAGGAGAATAAGAGAGAAATCATTGACATAGCTCTTGCTCCTGAGAACCACCAAGAAAGAAAGAAGAGCACATACATATCAAAGTGTTGATGAACGGAGGCCCAAAGGGAGGTAGTACAGGAGTGAAACATGTCTTCCAATTCCCAGGTTAGTATGATATATTTTGGGAAAGGAGACTGGAATGAATGAATAGGATAAAGGCTAAATTGTGGAAGGCCCCTGAAGTCAAAGAACTGGACCCAGCAGACTAAGTGAAAGGCGAGTAGTTTACATTTCAAAAGGAGGAGTGTGACACAAGTGCTTTTCCCCATCTCATTAAAAGCCTGCTGATGCAGTCAACGTGGTATAACGGAAAGAGCAAAGCCTTCCATGTCAAATCAACCTGGAGCTGAATTCTGGCCCAACCACTGAACAGCCATGTGACCTTGGGAAAGCTACTTATCCTCTCTAAGCCTCAATTTTCTCATGTACATAAAGAAATGAAGTCTACATTATCAAGTTGTGCCATCCAGTGTGGTAGCCACTAGCCGCATGGGTCCACTGCATTTAAAATGTTCCAAGTCCAAATTCAGGTATGCTGTAAGTATGAAATACACACTAGGTTTGAGAGGCTCATATAAAAAAAGGAAAAAGACCTCCTAAGTCTTTATATTGATTACATACTGAAATAATAACATTGAATTACATAAATACATTGTTTTACATAAAATACATTATAAAATTAGTTCTATCTGTTTTATTTCCTTTTTTATTGTTATAGAAAATTCAAAATTACATAGCCATAATGTTAGGCAAAGCAGAAAACAGTTCTTTATCTCTAATGGAAATTGGAAATAGGATTTTGTTCTCTAATGTCTTTAAAATCAATAAGCGTGATAATTTGTGATCCTGATCACAATTTCTATCCATGTTCTTTTTGTGTCCTCCCACTCTGACTCTGGGCTGGATGCGTTACTTTTCCAATGGGAATTTAGCAGACATAATGCAGGCAGAGGATGTCACACTGCTTGCACACTTACACATCAGGGCTTGCTCTCTGGCTGCTCTTGGGAGCCTTGAGACCATTACCATGTAAATAAGCCCACGCTAGCCTGGTGGATGATGAAAACTACTGGCCAAGTATCCCCACTGCCCCAGCCAACCACCAGATAATGTTAAGTGAGGCCATTCTAGACCACCTAGCCCCAAATGAGCTGGTCTAGCTGACCCACAAATTTATGAGAAATAATAAATGTTTGTTGTTTTCACATACATTTTAAGGTGTCTTACGCTGCAGTAAAAGCTAACTGGTAGATTGTGGATGGATCTATGACAACCATAATATTAGCAGAATCTTCATCAGAGTCTGAGGAAGAACAGAGACCAGTAAAATCCAGTTACCCTGATCTCTATTAGGGGGTGAGCTTTGCAATCTCATTCTGTCTCGATCGATAGATAAATAGATCTCTCTCTCTCTCTCTCTCTCTCTCTCTCTCTCTCTCTCTGTCACACACACACACAAGCAGACAAACACTTCGGAGGAGAATTGGAAATATTAGTCCAGACAGACTCAAAAATCTCAACCCAGGGTTTTCCAGACCTCTTGGACATAAAGACCTCTTTTGCTGACAGCAAAAACGCTTGTACTCTGGTGGTGGTTTGTTAATACCGGTCGATTCAGAACATACATAATTCCTACAGAGTCCTTGCCACTATTTGCATGGCTTTATGAAATGAAGTAAAAGAGAATCAATTATGTGGATCCCTTAGAAAATGGTACCACTTCCTCTCAGGGATGACTCAGCACCAAAGTAGGACAAATGGCTCATGGAGGAGAGTTGTGACTAGCTTCCAGCCCTTGTATGAGGCCCCTCAGCTGGGTGCTGTTGGCTAGAGCTCAGCTTTAGCCCTGGTAACAGAAAGACACTACGGATTCAGTAGGGCTTTGAAGTGAAATTGTGTTTGATTCATAACAACAGTGTCTAGATGCATTTAAAAAACAATCATTCTTTATTCTACAGACAAAGCTTTTGGGATTGAAATGAATTCAGACTTCTTATTATTGCATCATAACTTTGTGACCCACCCCCACCCCCACAGCATGAGTTTATAGTCCACAGCTGGGTTCAGACCACTCAAGGTTATGTGTAATGGCCACAAGTGGGCAGAAATAGAGAGTAGATATTGTCCCTCTCTGGCCCAAGCTTACAGTTCACAACTGCAGATCAAGTGTGAGAATTGAGGAAGGAGGTAAGGTGGCACTCTACCCGTTTGCTCCAACAAATAAATCACAGCATTAGGTGCTAAATGAATCCCTTTACATTTTGTTCACACATTTTTTGTGTGTGGAGAAAAAAGAAAAATGCGTACAAATGAATAATTTTAACATAAAATTCTGAGTTGTTAATAACCCATTTTACTGATGCGTTTTTTATTTTTTATTTTCTAGCTTTGTGCCTTCATAACTATTAACCGTTCTCTTTTGACTGTGTGATCTTTTGCAGCAATGCCTTGTGTTTATATAAGATTGCTATGGGTTGAATGTGTCCTCCAAAGTTCATGTGTTGGAAATTTAATCACCAAAGCAACAGTGTTGAGAGGTAGGACCTTTAAGGGGTGATTAGGTCATTAGGGCTCTGCCCTCATGAATGGATTTATGCCATTATCATGGGAGCAGCATCCTTACAATGAGTGAGTTTGCCTCTCTTTCCTCTCTGACATGCACTCTCTTGCCATACGATGCCTTCTGCCATGTTACGATGGTGCAAAAAGCCCCTCACAAGATGTGGCCCCTTGATCTTGGCCTTCACAGCCTTCAGAAAAATGAGCCAAATAAACTTCTATTGTTGGTCAGGCACAGTGGCTCATGCCTGTAATCCCAGCACTTTGGGAGGTCTAGATGAGAGATCATTTGAGCCTGGGAGTTTGAGACCAGCCTCGGCAACACAGCAAGACCTCGTATCTAGAAATAATTAAAAAATTAGTTGGGTGTGGTGGCGCACACCTGTGATCCCAGCTGCTCGGGATGCCAGGGTGGGGGAATCGCTTGGGCCCAGGAGGTTGGGGCTGCAGTGAGTCATGATCATTTCACTGTACTCCAGCCTGGGTGACAGAGCAAGATTCCATCACACACACACACAAAATCGATTGTTTATAAATTACTCTGGCTGTGATACTGTATTATAGCAGCACAAAAAGGACAAAGACAAGCCATTTTATTAAACTACAAATCATAAACTACATAATTATTTTTCAGAGTTAAAAAATAAAGTTTTGTTTAAAAATGATGATTTGTTAGCCTAATAATCTTATGAAATAACAAGGGAAAATATTATACTTTTGCCTGCTCTAGAGAGGGCGGAAGTTGAAGGACAGAGATGGTATTCTCAAATTATTAGCAGAACCAGTCCATGCAGAGCTCTCTCCACTATATGAAGTTGCTTTATATAGAGAGGGCAAGGATAAATCACAAGTAACATATTTTTCAACTTTTTAGTTAACCCAAGCAAGTGAAAATCCCTGGCAAAGTTCTAGCAAAGCATTCGTCAGTTTCCATGGTGTAAATGCTCCCAGTGTGTCTAATTTCCAGCTACCATATGATGTGACGGAATATAGAGTTGAGAAGAGTTGTGCAGTAGCACATGGTTATTAAGTATTTCTACTGTACATATATAATAGATGTAAGTAACCTCAAGAACATAATAGTTAAATGTAGTAAAACAATTAGGAAGTAAAGAAATTTTTCTATTTATTACCTTCGTTCTTAATATAATCTATTTAATTATAAGTTTATCTAATTTTTAATGATGTTGTGTTCAACATCCAGCTCGCTAAATTCTTGAAATTTTAACAGTCCCTCTCATCAACCAGTAGGAGTGGATTCTGCATGCCACTGACTCAGGCCTTCCTTTCAAGTTACGTGAAGTTTAAAATAAAATAAATATCACCCCTAGGGGGCACAGCTAGTTGCACACCTTAACACTACCCTCCCTCACCAACACACACATTTGAGAATTTTTGGATTGCGCAAGTGAATGTATCATCACAGGGCAAGAGATGGCATGGCAATTTGTGGATGGCCTGGGCTACATGTCAGAAAAAAGCAATGGAGCCAGTGAGCTAGGACTGTTGATATAATTAAGATAGAGGGTAACTTAGGACTGTTCCTACAACCTTCTTAAACTGCAGAGCAAAGAAAATCCACCCTCCTATTGCAGAAAAAGAGGGTACTTTTGCCCTGAATTATTTAGCTGGACAATTGACCAAGTTCAACTGGATAGTTACACGTGCCTTACTTTGACTGGTTCTATGTTGGCCTAAGCTTTAGGTTTGGGACATAAAATGTTAGCCCTGGTAAAGACTACAGAGATAACAAAGCCGGGCTGCTCATTTTACAGATGAAACTGAGCAAACCTAGGGCTAGAGAAAGACAAACGAGAAACTAAGGCACAAAATTTAAGCAGGCACTCATTTTCAGGATAAAGTAAGTGCAGTCAGTCCTGAGAGCATATCCTTAAATTCTCCAGCCTAGGTATCCCTCTCACTTTACCCTTGTCCCTATCCAAAACTGATACCCAAAGAGGCCAACTTAACATAACTAGTTGTGATCAGAGCTAGAACTACTACATGGCTTTTTTTTTTTTTTTGAGATGGAGTCTTGCTCTTTCACCCAGGCTGGAGTGCAGTGGCGCTATCTCGGCTCACTGCAAGCTCCGCCTCCCAGGTTCACGCCATTCTCCTGCCTCAGCCTCCCAAGTAGCTGGGACTACAGGCGCCCGCCACCACACCCGGCTAATTTTTTGTATTTTTAGTAGAGACGGGGTTTCAACGTGTTAGCCAGGATGGTCTCAATCTCCTGACCTCGTGATCCACCTGCCTCGGCCTTCCAAAGTGCTGGGATTACAGGCGTGAGCCACTGCGCCCGCCAAACTACTACATGTCTTCTAACTTCAGGCCTCGGATCTTCTTCCTATAGTGGGCTGCCTCCAGCTTTGCCCACCCTTCCAAGGAAAGACCTCCCAAAACTTTTTTTTTCAATGATGTTGTGTTTAACAAGCAGATAGCTAAATTATTTTTTAATTTTTTTTTTGCTAATTTGTTTTTTAAAAAGCTTGCTATAAAAATTTTTTTTGATAATTTTAAAACAAATTAAAATGAGCAGAGAACACCTTAGTCTGGATTAAGTCCCTAGGTCCAATTTGGTTATGGAATAGTGACCCGGAAGAGCATGGCAAGACCTCATGCACTACAAGGTAATCACAGTGTTTAAGCAGGCTGGACTTTTGCACTCTCAGTAGAAACTGCACTCAGTAGATTTGCTTATAAGGCAAATCAATATGTGTAAATAAAGGAAATGTTTATCTTTCTTAAGAAGGAAGGCCAACAAACTATTTTTAAGTACTTATAAAATTATTTTGAATAGAGCCATTTGCAAATGATGACTTTGCTAATTGACACATCACTCCTCCTACTGATTGAAACACTTAGAAGATCCTCCAAGGCACAGAATGATTATACCCTTTACATCAGTGTTTGTCATACGTATTAGTCAGGGTTCTCCAGAGCAACAGAACCCAGATGATATATATAGAGAGAGGAGTTTGTGAGGAGAGTTAGTGTAAGAATTGGCTCATGCAATTATGGAGGCCAAGAGATCTGCTGTCTGCAAGCTGGAGAACCATGAGCACTGATGTTCACAGGCAAGAGAAGATGGATGTCTCAGCTCAAAAATAGAGCAACAATTCACTGCCCTTCCTCTGCCTTTTTGTTCTATCCACGGCCTGAAAGGATTGGATGATGGTCACCCACGTTGAGGAGGATCATGTGCTTTACTCCGTTTGAATGGACCTCTTCCAGAAACACCCTCCCAGACATACCCAGACATAATGTTTTACCAACTATCTGGCATCCCTTAGCCCAGTAGAGCTGATGTATAAAATCAACCATTACATCATCAACCTGAAATAATCAAAAGGACCAGAATTCAGTTTAAAAGAGTCTGTTGGGTAGGCGTAGTTGCTCATGCCTGTAAACACAGAAGTTTGAGAGGCTAAGGCGGGTGGATCATTTGAGGTCAGGAGTTCAAGACCAGCCCAGCCAACATGGTGAAACCCCGCCTCCACTAAAAACACAACAATTAGCCTGGGGGGTAGTGGCACATGCCTGTAATCCCAAGCACTCAGGAGGCTGAGGCAGGAGAATCACTTCAACCTGGGAGGTGGAGGTTGCAGTGAGCCGAGATCATGCCACTGCACTCTAGTCTGGGTGACAGAGTGAGACCCTGTCTCAAAAAAAAAAAAAAAAGAGTTTAAAAGAGTTTATTCAAGCACAAAGCTGAGAATGGCCATTTGGATTTGGATAACACGGGCTTCAAAGGAATGGGGTCAGTACTCCAAAGTTAAAAATTAAGGTCTTGCTTATATAGGCAGAAAACAAAAACAATTGAGTAGGATTATAACATTTTCTATACAAGGTTGGTTTATGAGTTAAAACAATTTAATTAGTTACAGTTTTTCTTTTATATCCAGCTTTTTTTCTCTTTTCCAATTTAAAATAATATATTTAACATTTCATCTTAGACAACATGATAGTCAAGAAGTCTGTGTGATAGAAGAAAGAGGGAAGTTAACCAATGACAAAGATGAATAATTAAGAGGGAAAGGGGTCTTACCTTGGTGCCTGTTAGTAATTTCCAACATATTACAAAATAATGTAGGTAAGGAAAAAAGGCTAATCTATAATCAGAGACACAAAAAGTTATAGCTGCCTGTTTTTGTGACTCAGGTCCCATAATCACATTCCCTTAAGGCTGAAAATATTTTATAGTTCCAACAGCTTAGATTTTGAATTACCTATTTTCACATCATGAATCTGAGAGTAATAGTTCTACATTTATTCAAGAATAATCTAAAATGTAAGTTTTCCCACAACACAGGTAGACCCAGCAATCCCAATTTTACTCAAGAGAAATGTAAACTTTATCAAGTTGTGATAAAGTACCTGTGACACAGTTACCTGACTGTATGCATTTGTCAAAGCTCATGGAACTGTACACTAAAAAGGATAAATTGGCCAGGCGCAGTGGCTTATACCTGTAATCCCAGCACTTTGAGAGGCTGAGGTGGGGGGATCCTTTGAGCTCAGGAGTTCAGGACCAGCCTGGGCAACATAGTGAAACCCCATCTTTACAAAAAATACAAAAATTAGCTGGGCGTGGTGATGTGCACCTACAGTCCCAGCTATTCAAGAGACTGAAATGGGAGGATAGCTTGAACCTGGAAGGAAGAGGTGACTTGAGCCTGGGTGACAGTGCAAGACCTATCTCAAAAAAAAAAAAAAAAAAAAAAAAAAAAAGCATGATTTTTACTGCATAATTATACTTAATTTGCCAAATTGGGAATGTTTTGCTTTCTAAACTAAATTAGTCTCCATTATTAAAATAGAACTTCTGAGGGTGTCATTTGTATTGCAGCTCAACATCTCTGCTCTGAAACTGAAGACCTGCTATCTTCATGATTGTGGGTGCTATGTTCAAAGCACAAGCCACTTGTCTGTGACAACTAACAAAATCGGATATTAAAAATCACATAGTATAGGCCGGGGGCTGTGGCTCACGCCTGTAATCCCAGCACTTTGGGAGGCGCGGTAGCGGAGGCCTGTAGTCCCAACTACTCAGGAGGCTGAGGCAGGAGAATGGCATGAACCCAGGAGGCAGAGCTCGCAGTGAGCGGAGATCGCGCCACTGCACTCCAGCCTGGGCGACAGAGTGAGACTCTGTCTCAGAAAACAAACAAACGAAAAAGAAATCACATAGTATAATGAATCACCTCTAAATTGAAATGCAACAATGATAGCTAACAAAAATTGAATGTTTGTCATGTGCCAGACATTGCAATACCCATAACAATCCTATGAGGTTAATGAAATGATCTAACTTATTTTTCAACAGGACCACTCGGGCTGCTAGGTTGAGAATTGAGTATAGGTGTGTGTTGTGGGTGGGGCAGCAGTGGACAAGAGTGGAGGCAGGAAGATGTGTTTGGAGGTAATACAATAATTCAGGTGAGCGATGGTGGCATGATCCACGGTGAGGATGGTAGAGGGGGTGAGACACGGTTGCCTCTTGGATGTTTGGAAGACAGTCCACAATCTTTGCCAATGGATTAAATTTGGGGCATCAGAGAAAGGAAGAATGACTCAATAGGTTTTGAGCCCCTGAATAACTGGAGGGGTACAGTGGCCATTTCCTGGGGTGGAGAAGATGGAGGAGGAGCAAGTTTCAGAGGACAGAGGTCAGGGGTTCAACTTTGAGCATGTTAAGTTGGAGACATTTATTAGCCATATGGGGGTTTTCAGATAGGCAGTTGGACAGATGAGTCTGGTGTTCAGGGTTGTGGGAGGATCTACAGCTGGGGGCCATGGATGATCTACAATCTTGACACTGGATAAATTACCACTGGGTGAGGGAGGTAGAAAAGAGAAGATGTCCAAGGACTGGAATCTGAGACACTGCAACATTTAGAGGTCACAGAGCTAAGGAGGAAGCAACAAAGGAGACTGAGAAGGAGCCGCCAACAAGACAGGAGAAAAACCGGGAGAGAATAGTGTCCTGGAGGCCAAGGAAAAAGAGTATCAAGCTGGGGAAAAGGATCTACTGTCAAACTCTCCAGTGAAGCAGCTGGAGGACTGAATGGCCAGTCCTAGAGGCCTCTCTTCCTCCCAGTCACCATGCCCATTCCTAACTCTGTCATGTATTTATTACATTCCCCTGTAGTCATCAGCTCTCTTGTCTATCTCGAGATCCTCTTGTCCATTTCAGTATTTCCAGTGCCCAGCAGGTGCTCAATAAATGTTTGTTGAATAAATAAAAGATGAATGAATGAGTGAGTGTGTGAGTGAGTAGTGGTCTCACAGGTTAGGGATGGTGGAAACACTACAGAATGGTGAGCTTCTGCTCATCTCTCCCAATATTGCACTCAGTGACGTTGTGTTGGTAGCTTGAAATTGACTATGGTGAGAACATATACACCACAAAAATGAGCACTTCCTACCAACTCAGGCTCCTTTCTCCTACTAGTGTCTGTGTTAAACATTTGCCATCACACTACTGGTTATACTATATTTCCCATAAAAACCTCCAGGAAGCAACCTGTCTTCTATGAGGAAAAAAAATCACTCCATTCTGTGGAAGACAGTATTTTCTTCTCTGTTTCTTTTACTTGTGTGAATACTAGGTAGACAAAACAACCAATAGATTGATTAACTAAATTTTCTTTCTCTCCTACTGGTGGTTTTGATGTGCAGACAGCTCGTCTTTAGCACCACCAATCAAGCAATGGGTTTTGACATCACCAATGATGACTTCTCCCACAGCTACCACTCTGCAGCCTCTTCCACTGGGTTCTTCTGAGAGAAACAGTTGAGATTTATGAGAATCCGCTCATTATTATTTAACTGGGTCAGCAGTTGAGCTGGTTATGAAACATGTGTCTGGATCAGAAATGTGGATACAAAATGCCACACTTCAAAGATTTTGAAAAAACATATAAGGAAAATGTGGAGAAGAGTGGGATTATTCCCTTTGAAAGCTGCTACCCCAGCCTGATTCGTCTCCAGGTCCCTTTCCAGCTCCCTGATGATGCAATTCATGTCCCCCACTGGAATGCATTATGCTCTCTTGAAATACTCACAGCTAATGGAATGCTGGAAAAATCAATCCCTTCTTATTATGCAGGGCTGCTATTTGGTAAATGGAAAACAAATTCTTTTTCCTCCTAAGTAGGCAGATATAAGCCATGGGAGACACCTTGATTATAGCCTCATGTCTGAATGAGAGTCTACACACGATTACTGTGCTTAACATGCATTTTGTTCAAAGAGGGCAGGTGCATATCTACTCACAACTCAATAAGAAGACAGAACTTCTTTTTTCTGCTTCCCCTGCCACCCCTCAAGAGGGCACATATCATAATGAAATGTCTTTTGGAGAGACATATTCAATTGACGTCTAACATCCATAATAATATCTAGCACTTATTAAGTATTTACAGCGTGCCAGGTATCATGCTTTAAATATATTCTTTTTTTTTTTTTTTTTTTTAGACGGAGTCTCACTCTGTCATCTAGGCTAGAGTGCAGTGGCACAATCTCGGCTCACTGCAACCTCTGTCTCCCAAGTTCAAGCAATTCTCCTTCCTCAGCCTCCCAAGTAGCTGGGATTACAGGTGTGTGCCACCACGCCCAGCTAATTTTTGTATTTTTAGTAGAGACAGGGTTTCACCATGTTGGCCAGGCTGGTCTCGAACTCCTGACCTCATGATCCACCCACCTCAGCCTCCAAAAGTGTTGGGATTACAGGCATGAGCCATGGTGCCAGGCCAACATATTTTTTTAATGGTAACTTTATGAGGTCGATTCTATTTTTGTCCCCATTTTACGGTTGAGCAAACTAGTTGACATAAAAGGACCAAGGTCACTTTAAGTAGCAGAATCCGGATTTGAACCAATGTCTGTTTGACTCCAAAACTAGGACCTCTAAACACGTTCCATTCTGATGATATGTCTCAACTAGAACCAAGTGAAAGCTATGAGCAGTTTCAGGCTTAGTATAAGGCTTTCAGCTGAGAATGAGCGTATTAGTTCACTCTCACACTGCTATAGAGAGCTGCCTGAGACTGGATAATTTACAAATGAAAGAGGTTTAATTGACTCACAGTTCTGCTAGGCTGGGGAGACCTCAGGAAACTTACAGTCATGGCAGAAGGGGAAGCAAACACGTCCTTCACATGATAGCAGGAAGAAATGCCGAGCAAAGAGGGAAAAGCCCCTTATAAAACCATCAGATCTTGTGAGCACTCACTCACTATCATGAGAACAGCAGCATGGGGGTAACCACCTGCATGATTCAATTACCTCCCACCTGGTCCCTCCCATGACACATGGGGATTATGGGAACTACAATTCAAGATGAGATTTGGGTAGGGACACAGCCAAACTACATCAATGAGAATACACAGCCTTGTCAGATAATGAGCTGTCTGACACTGGAGATATTCAAGGAGAAATGGAAAGAAGAACAATTCCCAGTATGGTAGGTTTCTTGCTCTGAGAAGAATGGTTGATCAAACCTGCTGCTTGTTGAAGCTGACTGTTCGCCAGGGAAACAGAGAAGATATTTTTGGTAAGAAAGTAGACAAAAAAGAAAATCCACAAAGCTGGATTAGAAACGAGGGACTAAATGAACAGACTTGGGCCATAATAAAGGACTTCTTTTTTAAATTATTTTTTAATTGACAAAAACTTTATATATTTATTTTGTACAACATGATGTTTTGAAATATGTATAAATTGTGGACTGGCTAAATTGAGCTAATTAACAAATGTACTACCTCCCAGATTTATCATTTTTTTGTGGCAAGAACACTTAAAATCTATTGTCAGGGGTTTTCAAGAATACAGGTATACCATAGAAATAGTGCAGGTTCAAGTCCAGATCACTCTATTAAAGCAAATATCACAATAAAGTGAGTCATACAAATTTGTTATTTTCCCAGTGCATACAAAAGTTATGTTTACACTGTACATGTGTGTGTGTGTGTATATATATATATAAAAAATACCATAGTCTATTAAATGTGCAATAGCATTATGTCTAAAAAAAGCATATAGCTTAACTTAAAAATACTTTATTGCTAGGCCAGGCATCGTGGCTCACACCTGTAATCTCAGCACTTTGGGAGGCCGAGGCGGGCGGATCACGAGGTCAGGAGATTGAGACCATCCTGGCTAACATGGTGAAACCCCGTCTCTACCGAAAATATAAAAAATTAGCCAGGCGTGGTGGTGGGCGCCTGCAGTCCCAGCTACTTGGGAGGCTGAGGCAGGAGAATGGTGTGAACCCGGGAGGCGGAGCTTGCAGTGAGCGGAGATCACACCACTGCACTCCAGCCTGGGCGACAGAGCGAGACTGTGTCTCCAAAAAAAAAAAAAAACTTTATTGCTAAAAACATGCTAACAATCATCTGAGCCTTTATTGAGTTGTAATCTTTTTGCTGGTGTAGGGACTTGCCTCTATGTTAATGGCTGTTGACTGGATCGGGGTGGCGGTTGCTGAAGGTTGGGGTGGCTGCGGTAATTTCTTAAAGGAAGACAACAATGAAGTTTGCCACATAAATGGACTCTTCCTTTTATGAAAGATTTGTCTGTAGCACGTGATGCTGTTTGCTAGCTTTTGTAAACAGAACTTTTGTATGCACTGGGAAAATAACAAATTTGTATGACTCACTTTATTGTGATATTTGCTTTAATAGAGTGATTTAATAGATTTCACTCACAGTAGATCTTCCTTCTTTTTTTTATTTTTTTATTTTGACAGAATCTTGCTCTGTCGCCCATGCTGGAGTGCAGTGGTGCAATCTCGGCTCACTGCAACCTTCGCCTCCTAGGTTCAAGCGATTCTCCTGCCTCAGCCTCCCCAGTAGCTGGGACTCCAGGCACATGCCACCACACCTAATTTTTTGTATTTTTAGTAAAAACGGGGTTTCACCATGTTAGCCAGGATGGTCTCAATCTCCTGACCTCATGATCTGCCCACCTCAGCCTCCCAAAGTGCTGGGATTGCAGGCGTGAGCCACGCGCCAGGCCAGAACTTCTTTCAAAATTGGAGTTAGTGCTCTCAAATCCTTTGCTGCTGTATCAAGTATGTTTATGTAATGTTTTAAATCCTTCGGTGTCATTTCAACAATGTTCACAGCATATTCACCAGGAGTAGACTCCGTCTCAAGAAATCACTTTCTTTGCTCATCCGTAAGAAGTAACTCCTCATCCATTAAAGTTTTATCATGAGATTGCAGGAATTTAGTCACATATTCAGGCTCCACTTTTAATTCTCTTAGTATTTCTACCACATCTGCAGTTACTTCCTCCCCTGAAATCTTAAACACCTTAGAATCATTTGTGAGGGGAATCAACTTCTTCCAAACTCTTGTTAATGCTGATATTTTGACTTCCTCCAATGAATCACAACTGCTCTTAATGGCATCTAGTATGGTGGATTTTTTCCAGAAGGTTTTTAATTTATTTTGCCCAGATCTATCAGAGGATTCACTATCTGTGGTACCTATAGTCTTACTAAAAGCATTTCTTTTTCTTTCTTTCTTTCTTTTTTTTTTTGAGACGGAATCTCGCTCTATCACCCAGGCTGGAGTGCAGTGGTGCAATATCAGCTCACTGCAAGCTCTGCCTCCCAGGTTCACGCCATTCTCCTGCCTCAGCCTCCCAAGTAGCTGGGACTACAGGTGCCTGCCATCACACCCGGCTAATTTTTTTTTTTTTTTTTTTTTTTGTATTTTTAGTAGAGATGGGGTTTCACCATGTTAGCCAGGATTGTCTCAATCTCCTGACCTTGTGATCCGCCCACCTCGGCCTCCCAAAGTGCTGGGATTACAGGCATGAGCCACTGTGCCTGGCCTAAAAGTATTTCTTAAATAATAAGACTTGAAAGCCCAAATTACTTCTTGATCCTCGGGCTAGAGAATAAATGTTGTGTTAGCAGGCCTGAAAACAACGTTAATCACCTTGTGCATTTCCATAAGAGTTCTTGGGTGACCATGTACATTGTCAATGAGCATTAGTATTTTGAAAGGAGTCTTTTTTCTACACAGTAGGTCTCAACCGTGGACTTAAAATATTTAGTAAACCACGCTGTAAACAGATGTGCCATCATCCAGGCTTTGCTGTTTCATTTATAGAGCACAGGCAGAGTAGATTTAGCATGATGCTTAAGTATCCTAGGATTTTTGGAATGAGACATGAGCACTGGTGTCAATGGTAAAGTCATCAGTTACATTAGTCCTTAACAAGAGAGTCAGCCTATCTTTTGAAACCTTGAAGGCGGGCATTGACTTCTCTGTAGTTATGAAAGTCCTAGATGGCATCTTTTTCCAATAGAAGCCTGTTTGTGTACATTAAAAATCTGTTATTTATCAATTATCTTAGCTTGATCTTCTGGATAACTTGCTGCAGCTTTTACATCAGCACTTGCGCTTCACCTTGCACTTTTTTATGTTATGGAGATGGCTTCTTTCCTTAAACTTTATAAACCAACCACTGCCAGCTTTCAACTTTTCTTCTGCACCTTTCTCACCTCTCTCAGCCTTCATAAAATTGAAGAAACTTAGGATTTGCTCTGGATTAGGCTTTGGCTTAAGGGAATGTTGATTTTCTATCCAGACCACTCAAACTTTCTCCACATCAACAGTAAGTCTGTTTCACTTTCTTATTATTCATGTGTTTAGTGAAGTAGTACTTGCAATTTCCTTCAAGAACTTTTCCTTTGCATTTACAAGTTGACTAACTGGTGGAAGAGGCTTAGTTTTTGGCCCATCTCAGTTTTCAACATACCTTCCTCATAAACATATCACATTTTCTAAATCCATTCATCCATTGATGGACCCTTAGGTTATTTCCATATCTGACTATTGTGAACAGTGCTGCAGTTAACACGGGAGTGCAGATATCTTTTCAAGATACTGATATCATGTCATACCCAGTAGTGGGATGGCTGAATCATATAATAGTCCTATTTTTATTTTTTTGAGAAACCTCTATACTGTTTTCCATAATAGCTGTACTAGTTTAAATTTTCACCAACAGTGTACAATTGTTTCTTTTTCTCCACATCCTCACCAACATCTTTTGTCTTTGATAATAGCCATTCTAACAGGTATAAGGAGATATCTCATTGTGGTTTTAACTGGCATTTCTCTGATGGTTAGTGATGTGGGCATTTTTTCATATATCTGTTGGCCACTTGTATGCTGTCTTTTGAGAAATGTCTATTCAGGTCCTTCGCCCATTTTTAAAATCAGGTTGTTTTCTTGCTATTGAGTTGTTTGGGCTCCTAATATATTTTGGACATTAACCTTTTATCCGATAGGTTTGCAATTTTCTTCCACTCCATAGGTTGTCTCTTCACCCTGTTGATTCTTTCTTTTGTTATGCAGAAGCCTTTTAGTTTAATGTAATCTAATTTGTCTATTTTCCCTTGTGTTGCCTATGAGGAAGAACTTATTTTAGTTAACATGCTATGGACTAGGCTCCAAGAGGCTATTCACAGGAAAACTGACGACCATGCATAGAGTTGCTTTTGCCTCTACCTTTGCCCAGGATTTCATCATCTCTCACCTGGAATCTTGCGCCAGTTTCCTAACTGATCTCTCCTACAGTCTCTCCCCAGCCTAGCACATCCTCACACTGATCTGAGTTATCACCACCCAAACCAATCTTACCTTTCCTTCTCTTACTTAAAGACCATTTAACCCCCATTGGCAGGGTGAGTTCCCAGGGAGGCCGAATGAGACAGAGACTAGCAGGCAGGGTGTTTATTAGGGAGGGCTCTTGGGATTAATACCTGTAGAAGGGAGAGAAGGAGGCAGGATTGGACACACAGGGAAGTTGAGCTCCAAAGTCACCACAACAAAGCTTTAGCTAACCTCCTGGGAAGCTCTGAAGTTGGGATGGCCTTTCAGAGTTCTGAATTGGAGTGAAATGACAGAGTATACTTCTGTGTAGTCCACTGATTGGTTGCCCCAGGAAGCTGGTATGAGCTTGGGATAGACAGTTGCATGCATAAAAAAGAGATCCCAGAAGAGAGTTGCAAGTAAGGGCTATCTGCCAGCAGCACTCCCTGCAGCCAGGAAAATATGCCATTCAGGACTGAAGGTCATTACATTTCCCTATACCAATAGAATACCACCCAACTCCTCTACATGACATGCAAGGCCCTTCACAATCTAGCCCCTGCCATGTCTCCAACCCCATCTTTCTCCACTCCCTACTGCTTAACCCAAGTACAGTAAGTTTCCCGGGGTATCTTGAAAGTGCTATCACTTTCACAATTTGTACATACTATTCCCTCTTAATAGGATGCCCTCACCTGCTGTATTAGTTTTTAATGGCTGCTGTAACAAATTACCACAAACTTGGTGGCTTAAAACAATACACATTTACTCTCTTGTAATTCCTGGAGGTCAAAGTCTAAAATCAGTTTTACTGAGCTGAAATCAAGGTGTCAGCAGGGCTGTGCTCCCTCCACAAGCTGGAGGAGAGAATCTGTTTTCTTGCCCTTTCCATCTTCTAGAGCCACATTATTTGCATTCCTTGGCTCATGATTCCTTCCTCCATCTTTAAAGCCAGCAGCACAGCATCTTGCTCCACTGTCACATCAACTTCTGCTTATGCTGCTGCTGCTAAACCTAGCTTTATCTCTCCCTTATAAGAATACTTGTGATGGCATTTATGGTCCCGCTGAATAATACAGAATAATATTTCCATCTCAAGATACTTAGCTTAGTCACATCTGTTAAGTCTCTTTTGTCATATTATATGGTTTGGCTGTGTCCCTGAGAGGTGAAGCCAGCTGGGCCTCTGGGTCGGGTGGGTACTTGGAGAACTTTTCTATCTAGCTAGAGGATTGTAAATACACCAATCAGCACTCTGTGTCTAGCTAAAAGATTGTAAATGCACCAATCAGCACTCTGTAAAAACGCACCAATCAACGCTCTGTGTCTAGCTAAAGGACTGTAAATGCACCAATCAGCACTCTGTAAAAACGCACCAATCAACACTGTGTCTAGCTAAAGGATTGTAAATGCACCAATCAGAACTCTGTAAAAACGCACCAATCAGTGCTCTGTGTCTAGCTAAAGGACTGTACATGCACCAATCAGCACTCTGTAAAATGGACCAATCAGCACTCCGTAAAATGGACCAATCAGCAGGATGTGGGCAGGGTCAAATTAGGGAATAAAAGCTAGCCACCTGAGCCAGCAGTGGCAACCTGCTTAGGTCCCCTTCCTTGCTGTGGAAGCTTTGTTCTTTCACTCTTCACAATAAATCTTGCTGCTACTCACTCTTTGGGTCGACACTACCTTTATGAGCTGTAACACGCGCCACGAGGGTCTGCAGCTTCATTTCTGAAGTCAGCAAGACCAGGAACCCACCGGGAGGAACAAACAACTCTGGACGTGCCACCTTTAAGAACTGTAACACTCACTGTGAAGGTCTGCAGCTTCATTCCTGAAGTCAGCGAGACCACGAACCCACCAGAAGGAAGAAACTCCAGACACATCTGAACATCTGAAGGAACAAACTCCAGACACACCATCTTTAAGAGCTGTAACACTCACTGCGAGGGTCCACAGCTTCATTCTTGAAGTCAGCAAGACCAAGAACCCACTCTAATGAATAACTTCCAGACATATCCCCACCCAAAATCTCATCTTGAATTGTAATAATCCCCACCTGTCAAGGGCGGGACCAGGTGGACATGATTGAATCATGGGAGCAGTTTCCCCCATACTGTTCTCATGATAGTGAGTGAGTTCTCATGAGATCTGATGGTTTTACAAGCGGCTTCCTCCTTCACTCAACTCTCATTTCACTCTCTTGCCACCATGTGAAGAAAGATGTATTTGCTTCCCCTTCCACCATGATTGTAAGGTTTCCTCAGGTCTCCCCAGCCTTGCAGAATTATGAGTCAATTAAACCTCTTTTCTTTATAAGTTACCCAGTCTTGTGTATGTCCTTATAGCAGCATGAGAACGGACTAATACATCGTATAAGTCCAGGCTCCAGGGATTAGGACTTGATCTCTTTGGAGACCATAATTCACCTACCCCACCTGCCTTGGCCCACTTACCTTTACGTTTCAGCTCAATTGGCACCCCTTGTGTGAAACTTTTCCTGACACTCCCAGGTGGGTAGAACTGACAGCCATTTTTGTTCCCCAGAACTTTATCCATGTCTTTATTTATTAGTTTCCATGTTATGCTGTACTTCATTTATAAAACATAGATTCATTCATTCATTGAGAAATTTCTATGTACCCAGGCATTGTTAATTCTTAGGGTTAGAGAAGTGAACAAATTGGACAAAAGCCCTGCCCTTTCTGACTTCTATTCTAATGAAGGGAGATACACAATTTTTAAGAGAAAAGAAAAACAAATAGTGTGTTAAAAAGAAACAAGTGTTGAGGGAAAAATAGTAGACCAGAGTATAAGAGATTAGGCATGCAGCGGGGAAGATGGAGGTAGGTGCAACTTAAAATAGGTCGTCAAGGAAGGTCTCGTTGAGATGGTGACATTGAGTAAAGTCTTAAAGGAGATTAAGATGGATATCTGGCAGAAGAGCCTTCTGGGTAGAGAGAACTGCCAGTGCAAAGGTTCTGAGGCCAGAACATGGCTTAGGTATTCAAAGAACAGATAGGAGAGCTCCTAGAGTTTTGAGCAAAGGAGGGACACGACCTTTTAACAGGATTCTTTTACCAGTGCTGTCCCAAGACTTCGGCCTGGACAAGATTGGTAGAGATGACAGGTGTTAAACGTAGGTGGGAAAACGATGACTCCATCAGCAGGTGAGGGAATCCAGGAGGAAATTGTTTCAGCGGGGGAGGAGACAAAGTAATGAATCTAGTTTTGAAAATGTAGAACTGGAGATGAAGGTGGAACATCCTAGTGGAGAGGCTCAGATGAGGGTTGATAGAATTTTAGATTTGAAAGATCATCTGGTTTACCCCTTCATTCAAGAAATATGAGCCTGCAGTGGTGGCCTCTCATTCTTACCCCATTCTCCACCTGCAACCAAGTTTCTGCATCTTGCCATCCCTCCCCACTCCTTGGTTGCTTGCATGTCTTTTCTCCACCTCCAGGACTTACCTCCAAGTCCAACTCCTTTGGTAATGTTCTCTCTCTGATTTTATTCTCTTCAGAATTCCTCTGTCCTTTATGATCTGGTATTCGGCAATATTTAGGGAAAAGGTGTTGTTCAGAAAAAAGAATGCAAGTTTTGGAAGCAGACAGATAGGATTAAAATCCCAACTCAGCCACTTCCTAGTGTGTGATCTTAGGAGTTCATTCATCCTCCCTGGGCCTTAGTTTCTTCATATTAAAATGTTTTTAAAGGACTGAAAATGATAAGTCTACTTCATAGACCTATGTGAGTATCCAAAGACAATGTTTACAAAGCATCTGGTATGTGTTAGGCACTCAATGAATGCTGATTCCTCCTACTCTGCTTGCCCCTTGCCCACAGTTCCGCTGTTTGCAGTAGGCATTTTTATCCTTTTCCCTTATATTTAGTGAATGTTTTATTTATAAATATATATTTGTAGGCTGGGCGCGGTGGCTCAAGCCTGTAATCCCAGCACTTTGGGAGGCCGAGACGGGCGGATCACGAGGTCAGGAGATCGAGACCATCCTGGCTAACACGGTGAAACCCCATCTCTACTAAAAAATACAAAAAACTAGCCGGGCGAGGTGGCGGGCGCCTGTAGTCCCAGCTGCTCGGGAGGCTGAGGAGGGAGAATGGCGTAAACCCAGGAGGCGGAGCTTGCAGTGAGCTGAGATCCGGCCACTGCACTCCAGCCTGGGCGACAGAGCCAGACTTCATCTCAAAAAAAAAAAAAAAAAAAAATATATATATATATATATATATATATATATATATATATATATATATATATATTTGTAACACATTTTATTCCAAGCCACAGCAGCCCAGGTTAGAATACAAGATTATGGGAAACCTTTTCTTGGTAATTATCTACTTGAATATACATAAAAATCACCTGTACATTTGTCCTTGTCAATTTTTTAAAACTTATTTGAATATTTTCAAACAAAGTCCACAGTAGAAGAGAATAGTACAATGTACCTCCAAGTACTTGTTACCTAGCTCCAGTAACTGTCAACATTAACCAGTCTTGTTTTATCTATCTGCTATCCTCAATTTTTATTTCTGGAATATTTTAAAGCAAAATTTGAGATGTCATATTATTCCACTCATAAATAATTCAGTGGGTATCTCTAGTATATAAGGATTCACCTTCGTTTGCTAGTGCTTCCATAACAAATACCAGAGCCAGGGTGGCTAAAACAATAGAAAATGTTTTTCCTCTCACTTTTAGGGGCTAGAAGTCCAGAATAAGGTGCTGGCAGGGTTGGTTTCTCCTGAGGCCTCTCTCCTTGCCTTGCAGATGGCCACCTTTTCACTGTGTCCCCACATAGCCTTTTCTTTATGTTAGTGCCCTACCCCATGGCTCTTGTTCTTATAAGGATACCAGTCCTTACAGGTAGGTTAGGACTCCATCCCACTCCCACTAGATTAGGTCCTCATTTAGCCCCAGTAACCTCCCTCCATTTAGCCCCAGTAACCTCCTGAAAGGCCCTTCTTCTAATACAGTCATGATGGGGTTTCAGGCTTCAATATATGAATCTTGGGGAATATAATTCAGTCCACAACAGGACTATAAAAATATATGACCACAACACCACCATCATGCCTATAATAATAATAATGGCTTAATATTCTTTAGCATCCCGTCCATGTTCAAATTTTTCTGGTTGTTCCCCAAACATTTTGTTAATAGTTGGTTCATTTACATTATAGCTCAAAAGATGGAGGTTTTCTGTTTTTGTTTTTGTTTAAAGAAATACAGATTCCTAAGCCCCACTCTGTGGGTGGTGATCTAGCTTTCACCTTGCCGCCTGTTCGTCAGGCAGCTCCTGTGGGGTCATGATATTTTTCACTGTTATTGTTACCTCAGTGGAAATCTGACTATAAATATTTTCATCAGAATTATGCCAACATTGACAGACTTCCATCAAGAAAGTGAGTCTCTAGAACAAATGTCATTAGTAATGAAATTCACTGATCAATTTTTCATACAGTACAGTTTCCAGTTTTTACCATTTTATATATATTTTATTGATGTTATCCTAATTGGTATCAAATTTTTTTTTTTTTTTTTTTTTTGAGATGGAGTGTTGCTCTGTTGCCCAGGCTGGAGTGCAGTGGCATGATCTTGGCTCACTGCAACTTCTGCCCCCTGGGTTTAAGCAATTCTCCCGCCTTAGCCTCCCGAGTAGCTTGGATTACAGGCACCGCCACCACGCCTGGCTAATTTTTGTATTTTTTTTAGTAGAGATGGGGTTTCACCATATTGGCCAGGGTGGTCTTGAACTCCTGACCTCAAGTGATCCATCCGCCTCAGCTTCCCAAAGTGCTGGGATTATAGGTGTAAGTCACTGCGCCGGGCCTCTTTTTTTTTTTTTTTTTTTTTTTTCAATAGAGATGGAGTCTCACTATGTTGCCAAGGCTGGTTTTGAACTCCTGGCCTCAAGGAATCCTCCTTCCTCTGTTTAAATTTTCTGACAAAATTGGATTCATTATCAAGTTTTTGTCCATGTCAAATTTTACCAATCACAACATCTGTCTTCATGGATTTTACTTTCTGGCCATTATTTCTACCAAATCCAATTTTTCTGGATCATATTTGGATGTCTACATTTTGTCAAGAAGATTTGATTCTTCAGGCAATTTTCCATCAATAACCATTTTTTCCTATGTGTAGTTTTAGCTGTTAATTTGTGTTGGTCATTTCTACCAGTAATATTCACTATTAGTTTGATAAATGGCTGAGAGCTTGGATTTATTTCTTTATGTATTCATGAAAAAAATGTTATGTATCCAAGAGATAGCAAGGGAGATAAAGTGTAGGAGTTAGAAAGTGACGAAAAGACACACGCGCAGAAGGAGATGGAGACGGATTGAGAAAGAAGCTGCAGCTGTCTTAAGATAATGTTTGCTAAGCTCCCTCAGGGGCCCCCCAAGTACCTTGGAGGTCAAATGGCAAGATTAAAACAATATGGTGGCTCCAATATGGTTGGTGAGAATGGACTGGACAGATAGTTCAGGACTTTAAGTCCTGGGAAGTTAAACACACAGCTATCATCCTGCCACCCCTAACCCTTTTCCCTTTTATGGACTTTTGTTTCATTCCTATTCCTATTCCCCTCTCTTCCTGTCTCCTTCCGTTGCCCACAAAATACCTTTAGCAGATGTGACTTTCCATTTGGGCTTTATCAGTGCCTAGCACAGTGCCCTGCATGCAATGAATGTTCAATAACTATTCGTTGACTAGTTTATTCTAAAGCATCACCCTTATGAGTTAAATTCCCATAAGCTAGGCCACTGTTAACAAATCAAAACACATCGAACTCGACCTACCACTTCCTGGGGGGGTAAGTGGGTGGATGGAGCCAGATTCAGCAATTCTGAACTGTTGGGAGGCCTCTCAATCTGTCTGCAGAATTGAAGCTTGAAAAGTTTTATTTTTTGCCGACGTTCCCTAGCAAATGCCTGCTGCACACCCACACACTTAGCCAGCAAGAAAAAAAGCAGAGCTGCTGGAAGAATTACTCCTCTGGGACCAATAATCATAGGAGCAGCTTCCCCAAAGCTTTCCATCCAGTCTGAGCTCCCAGTTCCTCTAGTCCAGCCTCACAGTCATCTGGGGATGAAGCCAAGGAGGACGGAGGTCTTTGAGAGACGGGCTACAAATGGTAGCCCCTCCTGGGAGAGTGAGGCCTCAGTGGGGGCTGAGAGGAAGCAGTGGTAAAGGAAGCAAAGACCCAGCCAAGCTGAGTGAGAGAGGAGTAGATGAGAAGGGGACCACAAAGCTAAATTTTTGGCTAATGTCTTAAATAGCTTGGAATGGCAGCAGCCTGAACTTAACCATGTGATTGCAGTGCTAAAACCTGAGGATTAGGCCAGGCGCAGTGGCTCATGCCTGTAATCCCAGCACTTTGGGAGGCCAAGGCGGGCAGATCACAAGGTCAGGAGTTCGAGACCAGCCTAATATGGTGAAACCCCGTCTCTACTAAAAATACGAAAATTGGCTGGGTATGGTGGCATACACCTGTAGTCCCAGCTACTCGCGAGGCTGAGACAGAAGAATCACTTGAACCTGGTAGGCGGAGGTTGCGGTGAGCTGAGATTTTGCCATTGCACTCCAGCCTGGGCATCAAGAGTGAAACTCCCTCTCCAAAACAAAGCGAAACAAAACAAAAATAACCTGAGGATTAGCAAAAAGGTAACAGAGGGAGCAAGGGAAGGATGCTGGCCTTCAAGAGAGTAGGAGAAACGAGAGGAATGGGCTAGACCCAGTGTTTCTCAGATTTAGCTAGAGGTTGGAACCACCTAGGGGGCTTTAAAACACTGAGGCCTGGGCCCCACCACCAGACTGATTTAATTGACCTAGGGTGGGTTTTGAGCATCAGAATTTTTTAAAAACTCCCCAGGGGGTCTATTATGTAGTCAGAGCGGAAAGCAATTGGGCTTGATCATTGAAGATGGAAAAGGAAAGGAAATATGATCTCCCGTGTCTTCTGAGACCCAGAGTGCAGGAGAGAGGGACCTTGGGCCTGCCTACTCTCTGGTGTCCCTGTGACAAGTTGTGGTGGCTCCATGGAAAGACCTGGGTGTATGAATCTCAAGGCCTGAGTTCTAGTTTCAGATTGGCCACTAGCCACTATGTGACCTTGAGGGCATGGGACACAGAAGACCTGAGCTCGCTAATTCACTGAGTTGTGGGCTGGTCATTTCCTCTCCCTGCCTTCAGTTCTCTCATGAAAACTGAGGGTGTCGATCTCCAGCTCTAAAACATTCCAAATCTCTACTTTCATTAAAATAGCCCAGTCACTTCTAGTTCAACAGATTTTTTTTTCATGAATTATTCAAACTTAGGAGTTGAATGTTGAAAATAACATGTTCGCAGTGTCCTCATTAGGAAGCTTTTAGCTGTGAATCTCCCTCCTCTTCCAGTATATTTACAAAGCCTGACTTCTGCAAAGTTTTGGGGGTGAACACAGTCAGTCACTTACAAAGTCTCTAGATAATGACACGTGGAAATCAAGTAAGTAACAAACACTTGATAAACAGAGATGGTGTAATAAAGTGAGCAGGAGAGAGTAGCTGTGGATGCTCAGAAGAGCTCCCCGGCCTTCCACGAGCCACTCAGCCTTGCTGGTTTCGGTGTCAGTCCTGTCCATGAACATCTGCTGCATGCCTATTTTGTAGAAGGGGAATGAGACAGATGACTCTTGCCCCTGATTAGCCCCAATCTGGGAGACTGAGGCAGACGCATAAACAACCAATGATGACAGAGAATATGAATAAGAGACAGAATGTGGTACAAGCTTTTAACTTCTGGCCTTCTCCTTGACTTTTAACCATCAAACAGGAAATTCAAAATAAGCAGAAGTTGGGCCTGAGTGATGACATCCTTCGAAGGGGCCCAGAGAGTCTGTTATCACACCTCCAGACAACACAGGGCTTTGGTGTAACCGCTTCTAGAGACAGGATTGTGAAGGTGTAGAAATAAAAACATAGTGATTTGTATATAATTTGTTATAAGGTTATAAATATATTGTAACTCTAGAGGAAAGGTAATTTTGGGGTTTTTTTGTTAGAGATGGGGTCTCACTACATTGCCCAGGCTGGTCTCAAACTTCTGGTTTCAAGTTATCCTCTTGCCTCAGCCTCCTAGAGTGCTAGGATTACAGGCATGAGCCACTGGATCCAGCCTAGGAAAGGTATTTCTAAAGAACAGAAGTGACAGCAGATTCATTTGCTTAATTTTCAGAATCCTTCTTTTACATTGCTGCTTCATAATTAAACAACAGCCACCCAAAGCAACTGAGGAAGTTCTACCTGGTGACTGTGCTCATGCATATCTCTCCAAGAATCAGAAGACAAAAATATCTGGGAATTTTCACGGTATATGTCAAGGAGGTAAGGAATTTAAAATGCTAAGACATTTATGATTCCACTTTGCTTTGCATTGGAAAAGATGGTTGTAAGCTGTTAAAATGTAAACCAGTTATTCCCAAACTCTAGCGTTCATCTGAATCACATGCAAAGCTTGCTTAAAACACTGATTGCTGGCCTCACTCCCAGGGTTTCTGATTCAGCAGATCTGGGGTGAGGCCAGATAATTTGCATTTCTAATAAGTTCCCAGGTGATGCTGATGCTGCTGATCAGGGACCACGTTTTGTGAACCACTGATATTAATGCATAATTTTGCTATTCAAAGTGCTGCTCAAAGCAGCAAATAAAGTGCATTCAAGGACTCAGTATTGTGCTCCTTCTGCTCTACGTATTATCTCTCTGTCTATTCATGTTCTGCCTTCCTAGTTCTATAATTCATAGCACTGATCTGTGGCTAATCAGCTGTAGAGAAATGGGTCCCTTCCTGGACACCATCATCTTAAATTATTATTAGTGCACAGGCACTACTGTAAATTCTGAAACTTAACTCATCAGTGTAGGTTCATTTTTTTCCCTCTAGTTTCTTCTACAGCAAAAGTCATGATTTTAAAGAATATTCCCAGCCTAAGAGCCTATGATTTTATGAAGCATTGATTTTAGAAGCACCGTCCATTTGTTTGAAAGGAGGAGGAAAATCACTTTTTTAGAGCATCCACTTATCTGCACATGTGCTCAGTCTCATTTAATTTTCCCATAGTCATTTGAGTTGATGACCATTTTAGAGAAAGAGACACAGAAGTCCAGGGAGTTTAGGTAACCAGGCAGAATTTGAACACTGAGCGTCCTCGTTCTTCCCAGGATACTGCAGGATTTCCTGTTGGGGGCGCAAAGTGAGAATAATGTAGGGGAATGCTTCCTCCCACGGACTGCTCTTCTGCTTCCAAACACCACTGACACTTGGGTATTTGCACCCAAGAAGGAGGCTTTGGCACTGAGTCCCCTTGTTTACAGATCTGGAATCCCACATATACAAAAAGTGAATGCAGAGCCAAGAAGGAGGGCCGAGGGCTAGGTCAAGCCTGGATGGCACAACTGTCAACACAGCAAAAATACAGGGAAAGGCAAAGACATTTCGAAAAATACAATCAGCCATTTTCTTCTTGCTAGAACCAGCAGCTTTTGATGCTGTGTTTGAATAGGCTTTTATTTTCCTTAAAAAAAATTCTTCTATTTATAGCTCTCCTAATGACAAGGTCACAATGTTCACTGGGATGATAGGAGGAAACCTCTCCATGACACACACAGGTCTTGCCAATCTTAACATCCAGTAATTCAGAATCACAGGCTCGAGTGACACTCATGGAGGAAAAAGGATCTCTTACCCAAATCTGACGATTAGTGAGAGGAAAATGATAACTATCAGCTATCACTTACGGAGGGTTCCTTAGGGACCGTGATAAGCAGTGTTTAAATTATTTGCAGAGTCAGAAAGCCCAGCCCAGTAGGCCTCACAGACTGCTGGAAACTAAAACAAGTGACTTCTTGGAGAATCAAAGCCAAAATCATGAGCAGAGGATGCTCAAGAGGTATGTAAATGACGGCCTACACTGGGAAGGAACCTGCATAACAGCCAATGTGTGCACTACAAGGTTTTGAGGGGAAGGAAGTGGCAGCAATCTGGACTCTAATGTGCTAGTGAATCGCCCCGGGATTTTGCAGATTTAGCTTCAGGAGGTCTAGGCTGGGGCTGAGATTCTGCATTTCCAACAGCTCCCAGGTATACCAATGTTGCTGGCCCACAGACCACGCTAAAAGTAGCAACAATTTGGAAAACTTTACATGTGGAATCTTGAGTAGTTTTAAGGAAATCAATTTCAAGATCCTCAAAGCTTATTTGTACTCTTTCCTAAAATCTAAGAGACAGTGAGGTCAAGCTGTAAGCTGCCCTTTTACAATGGATTTCTTCCCACTTTACAGAAGAAAGGCTTTTCTCTCTTCCATCCCACATCTTACAGTGGTGCGTTGTTGCCTCAGGGTGAAGACACCTCCAGGTTCCCAAGCAAACGAACAATTTGAAATATTGGAATGACAAAAAACAAAAAACAAACAAACCGACCACAGATAAGATACCTTTATCTGAGGCATGTGGGCGCCTTTAAATTATCAGGCCCAGAAAGGCATTGAAGATGTAAGAGTAGTCACGTCTCACTCCTCCTTGAGCTAGATAATTAATTACCTTTTGAAGCCATTTGCTATGCAGGCTCTAGACTAATGCCAAGTAGCCATAAAGTGCTATACATTCTACAGTTCGACAAGGTATAGCCAATCACTAACAAATGTTATTTCTGTAAACCAATGAGAATTCCTGAAGAATTACCCACTCTCTTGATTTGTTCCTTTTATCTTTAAAAACTTGAGCCTCTCCTATGTTCCCCAGAGCACTCTCCAAGGCAACCTGGAAGTGTGTCCTGGGGTGCAGTCTTCAACCTTGGCCCAAATAAACTCTCTATAGTAATTTTGTCTTAGCTTCTTCCTTTTAGATCTACTGGTGTTACAGTTGAGAAAGTTACTAACTCTAATAACTGGTTACAAATACTTTCACAAGTCAACTGGTATTGAGTCATTGCTGTCAACAAAGTTGCAAGAGATATGAATTATAATAACAGCTGTTTAAAAAATAATTTTAAGAGAAAAATCACTAAATAATTTTTGCTTTTTAACTCAAAAAGAATTCAATAATTAAATGATATTTCTTTTTTTTTTTTTTTTTTGGCGGGGGGACAGAGTCTTGCTCTTTCACCCAGGCTGGAGTGCAGCAACACCATCTCGGCTCACTGCAACCTCCGCCCCTGAGTTTGAGAGATTCGCCTGTCTCAGCCTCCCAAGTAGCTGGGATTACAGGCGCTTGCCACCATGCGTGGCTAATTTTTGTATTTTTAGTAGAGATGGTGTTTTGCCAAGTTGGCTAGGCTGGTCTCAAACTCCTGACCTCAGGTGATCCATCTGCCTTGGCCTTCCAAAGTCCTAGGATTACAGGCGTGAGCCATAGTGCCCAGCCTTAATGATATTTCTAAACAACACTTCCAATTCCACTGCTTAAATACGAACAAAATTTCTCAGCATTTATATCTAATTAAAAAAAGAAAAAAATAAGGTGAATATTGATGCTGAATACTATTTCATTCTAGCAGTAATAGTCAACAATAAATATAATTGCCAAAAAAGAGAAAAGAAAAAACTCTACCTAATTAAGAGATCAACTTCCAATAAAAATTTTATTTCATAATCATCAAAACATATATTTATGTTGTTTTGACCAATTGTATACCAATAATCATCATAATGACTCAATGCAGAAGAGATGTTTTAACACTTAGAGCTTTGTAGACTGTATACCCTTGTTCATTGTTACAGAGAAATATGACAAAAGGTATGTTTCATAGGATAAAGTTCTGCAAGGTAAAGACATGGAAATACAAATCCAAGGAGAAGAAAGAATGATGTAAAATTTAAGAAGAGCTTGTTCTGCTACGTCTAAAAAGATGATGATATCACCTGGTATATAGATTCCATTAGAAACATTTCTTAAATAATATATAAAATGTGAATACATTAAGAAGAGCTTGTTCTTGTATTTTTTTTAAAAGGGTGACTATATATCAAATTAGCATGTAGATTCCACTGGAAACATTTTTAAAATATCAGGGGCTTGTTTTGAAATGTCAATACTTGTTATAACAGAGAATTTCTTTACAATTACTTAAACTTACGATACAAAATTTTAGATGTCAGCATAAAAACTATGCAGTGCATAGCTTTTTCAGATTTCCTTTAGAAGTCCATGAGCAAAACATAAACGTTTGAAGACCTCAGGTCTGAAAGCTTTTCCTCTGTCTTTCAAGACACATCAGGGCACAGAGTCATCTGGCCAGTGATGAAGCCCTCTGTTACCTCTTGGCAGGCAGAGCTAACCACCTGTGACCTCATGCCCCCAGCTCTGCTGGAGACCTGACTCCAATCTCACACCATCATCCTGCATGGTGATTAGCTCCACTTTTTCTTTTTGTCATCTCTAGCACCTCCTTATCCCTGGCATAAAGGGCAAACTCAATGAGTGCTGGAGGAAAGATAAAGGATGGATAAGTGGATGAATGCATAGGTATCTGCATGCTGCACAGGGAGACTCCAGACTTTGTAGCCAGCTATTCCAAGTTATTCAGAGCAAAAACACTTACTCTGAGGGTTAAACAACAAGCTCTTCAAGACTCTGACTCCAAGGTTTCTCTCTATATAACTACATTTCACCAGATTATCACCACCTGATGTTCATATCCTACAGCACAGGGTATACCTGTGATATAGTTTGGATATTTGTCCCCACCCAAATCTCATGTTGGATTGTAATCCCAGTGCTGAAGGTGGCACCTGGTGGGAGGTGTCTGGGTCATGGGGGCAGATCTCTCATGGCTTGGTGCTGTCCCAGGATAACGAGTGAGTTCTCATGAGATCTGGTGGTTGCAAAGTGTGGCATCTCCCCTCCCTACCACTCTCTCTCTTGCTCACTGCAACCTCTGCCTCCCAGGTTCAAGCGATTCTCCTGCCTCAGCATCCCAAGTAGCTGGGATTACAGGCATGTGCCACCATGCCTGGCTAATTTTTGTATTTTTAATAGAGACGGGGGTTTCACCATGTTGGCCAGGCTGGTCTCGAACTCCTGGCCTCAAGTGATCTGCCCGCCTCAGCCTCCCAAAGTGCTGGGATTACAGGCATGAGCCACTGCACCCAGCCATAAACCTTGTTTCTTTATAAATTACCTAGCCCCAAGTATTTTTTTACAGCAATACAAGAATGACCTAATACAACCTGGCTATGAAGAGTCAATGTCATCGTAGAACATTTCCCTCAGCCTTCAGAAGGGCATCTTCTATTTGGTTATTTTTATTTTACAGATCAGTATTTTATTTGCTTTTTAAATGATTGATTGTACCTTTATTATAGGTTATTTATTTGATTTCCTTTTTTGTTTTTGTTTTTGGTAGAGGAAAGCAGAAGGAATGAGAAAGGGTTATAGAGAAGATAAAAGTGAATATTGGGCTGGTATCTTCAAAGGATATTGCTTCTTTGGGTTATTACATATACAGCCATTCATTCTAGTCATCTTCTCATCTCTTATCTCCATTTTTCTTCCTCATTTCATACTTACAACAATGTATAAAATGTATAAAGTATTAACAATAACAATGTGAACCCCCCAGATATATGCAAGAAAGATAATGATATCCGTTCTTTTGAAATCTCCTCTATGCCCCTCCTCTGTGCCATTCTCCTGCCTTCTCTTCTCCCAAAAGTAATTTTGTGTTATCATCCCATTACTTTTGCCACACACCTTAAACAACAAATGGTTACATTTACCTGTTTTTACACTTTATATAAATGTTACATTGTGTATATTTTCTGTAAGGATTTTTTCACCTGGCATTTTGTTTGAAAAACTCATTCATATTGATACACATAGCTGAAGTTCATTCACTTTCAGTGAAGCAAGGTATTCATTGAATAAGTATAGCAAAAATTATCCATTCTCCTATCAATAGCCATTTAAATTGTTTCTTATTGGTTTTGTTACTACAAAAAAAAGTTATTATGAACATTTTTGCACATGGCTCATGTTGCACATGTACAAGAGTTGGTCTAAGGGGTCTTGTGTGTGTGCATGCATGCATTTGTGCATATACACACACATCCCTAGGAATTGCTGGCTCATGGAACGTTTTATGCCTATACTCAATTTGATTACACAATGCCAAATTACTTTCAAAAGTGGTTGAAATAATTTATACTCCTACCAACAGTGTATAAGAGTTTCTGTTATTCCATAGCTTTACCAACAATTTTTTTTTTTTTTAATATCTTATTGGCTTGGGGTGGTGGCTCATGATTGTAATCCCAACACTTTGGGAGGTCAAGGCCAATGAATCACCTGAAGTCAGCGATTCGAGACCAGCCTGGCCAACACGGTGAAACCCCGTCTCTACTAAAAATACAAAAATTAGCCGGGTGTGGTGGCACACACCTGTAATCTCAGCTACTTGGGAGGCTGAAACAGGTGCATTGCTTGAACCTAGGAGATGGAGGTTGCAGTGAGCTGAGATTGCACCACTGCACTCCAGCCTGGGTGACAGAGTGAGACTCCATCTCAAGAAAGGAAAAAAAAAATTATAAATTTGGGGGATATAAAGTAGTCTCTCATTCTGGTTTAATATGCATTGTCCTAATTATAAATGAGCTTCAGCATGTTTGCCTATTATTTATTGGACATCTTTGGTTCTGTTCTGTGCAATGCCCTTTGTGTGTTTTTTCTACTGACTTTTTCTTATTGATTTTTAATATATTTGTTTGCATGATACATGCATTTGTTATAAAATGCATCCATGTGTCATGTATAAAAATATATATTATAAGCTGGGCGCAGTGGCTCACACCTGTAATTCCAGCACTTTGGGAGGCTGAGGTGGGTGGAGCACCTGAGGTCAGGAGTTCGAGACCAGCCTGGGCAACATAGTGAAACCCCATCTCTACTAAAAATACAAAAAACAATTAGCCGCTCAAGGTGGTGTGTGCCTGTAATCCCAGCTACTCAGGAGGCTAAGACAGGAGAATTGCTTGAACCCAGGAGGTGAAGGATGCAGTGAGCCGAGATCATGCCTCTGCACTCCAGCCTGGGTGACGGAGTGAGACTTTATATAAAAAATATATATATATATATATAAAATAAAATATACGTTTTTTCTGGGTAAAATTTCTTTGTTATATGTTTTGCATATTTCTTCTCCCAGGTCATAGCCTGACTTTCACATTCTTTCTGCCAGCTTTCAATAAACACAAGTTCTTGATTTTAACAGAGCTAAGTTTGACAATACTTTCCTTCATGGTTTGCACTTTTCATCCTTTGTTTAGGAAATTATTTCCTACACTGACGTCAGACAAATATTCTCTTATATTTTCTTCTAAAAGTTTTGAAGTTTTGCTTTTCACACTCAGATTATTTGATTTACCTAGAATCGATTATTGGTAAGGTGTGAGGTAGGACCAATTTTTTTCATATGGACATCTGATTTTCTTTACATCAATTATTTAATGGGCCCTCTTTTTCCACCGATCTACAATGCCAGATCTATTGCATATAAAGTTCCCATCCATGCATGGGGCTGCTTCTGGGAATCCATTCTGCTCCACTGGTTTATTTTTTTTTTCATCCCTCTTTCCTACAGTTTCTTTCCACTTATGCTTCAATCAATGTATGGAAATCATACCTTTATTCCTATGTTGGCTTAGAGTTTTTAGGGATATCTGGTAACTGTTTATATACCTCATGCAATTGAAGTAAAGTGATCAAACAGGATATATAAAGTGCTTAGTAAAGTGCCTGGCACAGAGTAGCCTCAATAAACTGTAATTATCATTATCATGACACCTTACAGTATTCATAATTTACTTGCTTTAACATTACAGAGACCAGATTCCTCAAAATAAATTATTTGAGCATCTTCAGGAAGGAGCCAGCCATGTAGCATAAATTGCTTGCTTTATTCAGCAAAACCAATTCAAAGAAAAGAGGAGTTAGGTCATAAAATATGTGTGTGCATTATCAGGAAGAATATGAAATGGCCAGGAAGGGTAGAGGTTTCTATGTTCAAATGGTATTTGCTTGAAAGGAGAAGTATTCTCTCACTTGTTTATCTTGCTTATTTTTATGAGACAGGAGGAGCAATGACTTAGAATTGACAGGAGACTGATTTTTATAAAATCCTCCTAGACTCCATGGCAAATAGGAAAAGGGAAAATGAGCTAATTGTACTCACAAGTGCTACAAGTGTACTGAAAGGGAGACCTGCCTGAATTTCAATTAAGGTGAAGAACGTTTTATGTGTACCAGGCACATTTTAAAGCATTTTAGGTGCATCATGTCATTTCATCTTTGTCAACAAATATCTTTAATTTACAGATGAAGAAAATAAAACACAGAGTTACACAACCAGTAAGTGGGAGTCTGCCAAACTCCAAGCCCACACTCTTAAGTTTATATTACACTGGAAGCTTATATGATAGCACAGATAATTGGTCTTATCACAGAATAACTAATTTCTACTATCTAATTTCAAGAACACTTACTGAATGGCCACAATGTAAGCACCTCACTACTCATTGTGACCCCAAATTAAATCTGAGTCAGTTCCTGCCCTTGAGTCGTGCACAATCTTAAAATGTACCTGAGAGTTATCCACTTCTCCACTTCTGCGGGTCACTCTAGTCCGAGGCACCATCATTCCTCACTCACAACTCTACAAATAGCCACTCCTGACAGGTTGCCTTGCTGTATTCCTGCCCTGCTCCCATCCATTTTCTATACAACAAACAACGTGATCTTGTTAAAATACCATTTTGATCATGCCACGCACCTGTTAAAATTCACCAGTGAATTTTCATGGTGCTCAGAGTAAAATCCTATCCTCTCACCATGGCCTGCAAAGCCCCACAAGATCTTGTCCCTGTCTGTCTCCAACTTTCCTTTCTGCTCCATTACCCTCCTCCTCCTGCCACACAGACCACTTCTCCAGTCCTCAGGCCTCCAGGCTCCCTTCTTCCTGGGAAGCTTATCCCACACTTCCCATCCTTTGGATACCAGCTTAAATGTTACCTCTTCAGGGGAGGCTTTTCCAACCACTTATTTCAGTTGGGTCCACTTACCCAACCCACTTTCCCATCTCAGCACATCCTGGGTTTCCTTACAGCACTGTCAAAATTTTATATATTAATACATTTTTTTATTTTCTGTCTTCCTCACTGGAATGTAAACTCCTTGAGGACAAAAACATGTTTACCTAATCACACTAATTTATGTCGCACTTACCTCTGTGCCTGCATACAGTGGGTGGTGAATAAATATTTGTTGAATGAATGAATGAATCAACCAAGTGAGGGGAAAAGTCAACAAACAATTACAACACAGGTGTCAACTATAATGGTTACCATTTCTCAAATGCCCTCAATGAGCCATGCAATGTATCACACATTTAAATTTTCATTTATTTATTTATTTAAGACAGTCTCACTCCATCACTCAGGCTGGAGGGCAGTGGCATGACCTTGGCTCACTGCAACCTCTGCCTCTCGGGTTCAAGCAATTATTGTGCCTCAGCCTCCCCAGTAGGTGGAATTACAGGCACATACCACCATACCCGGCTAATTTTTGTATTTTTAGTAGAGATGGGATTTTGCCATGTTGGCCAGGCTGGTCTTGAACTCCTGACCTCAAGTGATCCACCCACCCCAGCCTCCCAAAGTGTTGGGATTACAGGTGTGAGCCACTGTGCCTGGCCGAAATTTTCATTTATTGAGTTCCTATAATGTTCCAAAAACTTCACTAGGCCTTAGAAGTATCACCTCTTGTTTCCACAAGAACTCTGCGAAGCAAATACCATAATCTTCATTATTACAGATGAGGGCTCTGAGGCCCAGAGAAGTAACACGATTTATAAAGGCTACTTCACCAGAAAGTGGCAAAGCCAAGATGCAAATGGAGCAGTCTTACTACGAAGACCACATTTTTGCCCTATATTACATTGTGTCTCTAAAATTTGGTAACTTACAAAATACATTGGCTAAAATCAAATCCTTGCATCTCCATCATGCTATTCTAACCAACAAATAAAGAACCAGCTGTAACCAAGGGATATTCGAAGTGTTCTAGAACACTCTACATGCACTTAATGAAATATAATCACATATGTTAGTATGTTAATATAAATGAAGTATTTAGCATTGTGCGGAATACAAGACAAGTGGTTACTACACTCAACAGGTGGTTACTATAACTGAGAGATATATGCTCAAGGTGGTCAATGGCAAGGACTTTGGAGTCAGGCTAAATCTGAATTTGAATCCTATTCTCTCTAACTTACTAGTTATATGACCTTGGGTAAATTGCCCACATCTTCGAGCCTCAATTTCTTTATAAGTTTGCTGTAAAAATTAAATGCATTTTTTTTTTTTTGAGACGGAGTCTCGCTCTGTCACCCAGGCTGGAGTGCAGTGGCGCGATCTCCACTCACTGCAAGCTCTGCCGCCTCCCGGGTTCATGCCATTCTCCTGCCTCAGCCTCCCTAAAAGCTGGGACTACAGGCGCCTGCCACCACGCTCGGCTAATTTTTTTGTATTTTTAGTAGAGATGGGGTTTCACCGTGTTCACCAGGATAGTCTCGATCTCCAGACCTTGTGATCCGCCTGCCTCGGCCTCCCAAAGTGCTGGGATTACAAGCGTGAACCACCGCGCCCGGCCAAAATTAAATGCATTTTAAATGCATTCAATTAATTAAACTTATACATGATAAACACCAATAATCAATAATTTTCATTGCTGTTAGCTATTGAAGTATCATAGAAGGCAAGCATAACTCCCCTTGGTGCAGCTGTCTACTGTGCTACCTGATGTTAGTACCTCTGTATTTCAGGGTTCACACAAAGCATTGTGGCCAATGACATCAATGGCATGATGTCATTGAACTCAAACAGCCATACCCTCCACTAGAGAAAGCTCCAAGGGACAGTTATTCAAGTCAGCACTGGAGAACACCACCAAGTTTTTATTCTCTTGAAGCCTTGTCTCTTACTTGTCTAAGATCCATGCAGATGTAGTTCAGTACAAGTCCTCTTGTCTAACAAAACTGAGAAATGTAGTTTGTCAGAACTTTTTTTTTTTGAGACGGACTCTCACTCTGTTGCCCAGGCTGGAGTGCAGTGGTGTGATCTCGGCTCACTGCAACCTCCGCCTCCTGGGTTCAAGCAATTCTCCTGCCTCAGCCTTCTGAGTAGGTGGGCTTACAGGTGCATGCCACCACACCCGGCTAATTTTTGTATTTTTAGTAAAGATGGAGTTTCACCATGTTGGTCAGGCTGGTCTGGAACACCTGACCTCGTGATCTGCTCCCTTGGCCTCCCAAAGTGCTGGGATTACAGGCGTGAGCCACCGCGTCCAGCCGTCAACAGAATTTTTAAAACTAAATTCAAAAAAAGTTAATTGGAAAAAATGAGGGAATAAAAAAGAATATGTTTAACATTTTAGTCTGCAGCATTTAACTGTACCTTAATTGCCAATTTTTTTTTTTTTTTTTTTTTTGAGACAGAGTTTTGCTCTTGTTGCCCAGGCTGGAGTGCAATGTTGCAATCTCAGCACACCACAGCCTCCATCTCTGGGGTTCAAGCGATTATCCTGCCTCAGCCTCCCAAGTAGCTGGGATTACAGGCATGCACCACCACACCTGGCTAATTTTGTATTTTTAGTAGAGACGGGGTTTCTCC
This sequence comes from Macaca mulatta, assembly GCF_049350105.2. Taxonomy (NCBI): domain Eukaryota; kingdom Metazoa; phylum Chordata; class Mammalia; order Primates; family Cercopithecidae; genus Macaca; species Macaca mulatta. The sequence continues at coordinate 32,574,512 of NC_133407.1, forward strand.
ATGTTGGTCAGGCTGGTCTCTACCTCCCAACCTCAGGTGATCTGCCTGCCTCAGCCTCCCAAAGTGCTGGGATTATAGGCGTAAGCCACGGTGCCCGGCCTTAGTTGACAATTTTTAAATATAGGGATAAGGCCTTTTCTTTAAAATTGACTTTATTTCTCTTACATAAAGCCCACCAATAAGGTATCATCTATAATTTCCAGTTATTGAAATTCTTTAAAGTGGATCAAGAATATAAAGACCCTTGTGAAACAACCTGAGAGCAGAATTCTTACAGATTTTTACAATTCTTGCCATAATCACCATTGTCTCACTTACATATTATTCAATAGCAACTTCATTTTATATATATATTTATTTTTTGAGGCAGGGTCTCACTCTGTCACCAAGGCTGGAGTGCAGTACCACAATCTCGGCTCACTGCAACCTCCACCTCCTGGGCTCAAGCAATCCTCCCACCTCAGCCTCCCAAGTAGCTGGGACCACAGGCGCAAGCCACCATGCCCAGCTAATTTTCGTTTTTTTATAGAGACAGAGTTTCGCCATGTTGCCCAGGCTGGTCTCAAACTCCTGAGCTCAAGTGATCTGCCCGCCTCAACCTCTCAAAGTGCTAGGATGACAGGCATGAGCCACTGCACCCAGCGTGCAACTTCATTTTAATCAAAACACTTTTGTCAAGTTTTTTTCCTAGCATCCAACTTAATTTTCATAAAGGCAATAACTCATTTTTTGCACTTATTATTTAATTGGTTGGCCTAGGATTTTATTTAGCTGTATAATTATAAAATAGTACAACTGGCACAAGCAGGTTTTTGGGAACGAACTCAACTGACTCTAGGAAGAAAGCACATAACATAATTGGTCAGAGCAGAAGTGCTGAGCATAGGAGAGACTGGACTATCAGAAGATTATAGAGATGTGGATATTCATCAGTATATTTTACAGAGAAAACAGCACAACTGCTAAACTGGCTAGTCTTCTTTCAGGATGTCTTCTCCTTCATTATCAATTCTAGAGCATGGGTTGCAAATTGGTGGTTTCGTTTGGACAATGTGGAGTATTAAAACTTTTTGAGTCTGTTGTCAACACTCGAAAATTGGCAGATAGTAACTAACACTGTTAGATGCCTTCCACCCTGTTTGATGTATGTTTTCACTAGAAGCATTGGAAGACGCAGTAAATATTGTCTCCTATAAATTAAACACTATTGTAATAATTCCCTGAGTGGGGGTCAGTTAAAAGGACACATTTCATAAACATTCTTTTTTTCTGCCTTCAAATCATGTCTTGTACAACTGATTGGATTAAACTCTCTTAGATATAGTCACAATCCCCTCTTGCCTTCCTGAGACTACACTAACCTCTTTAGCCACCCAATGAACAATCGTAAGTCAGGAAGAGTTCCTTTTAGATTATTACAAAGTCACTCTACAGATCCAAGTTTGGGACTCACCTTGCTGCAGCCACCATGTGCTGCTCCCAGGAACTGCTCTAAGGATCAAATGAAACTGTATGTGAAAACACTGTGTAAACTCCAGAAGCCCTGATCTAAGGGTGAAGTCAATTATTTTGTGTGTATTTATCACACCATCCCACAAGATTTTGGGTTCCTGGAGGATATGAATAAAATCACAACTATATATGTATGCTGGTACAAAGCCAGCCTCAGTATTGACCACATAGTGAGGATCCAGGTTACATGGGGATTGATCTTGTATGGATATTTGTTGTCCTTATCTGCGAGGTACAAGCATGCGCACGGCAGAGGATCCCATCAATTCTGACTGTCCCATAAGTCTGGGAGCATTGTGAGTGCCCAAGAAAATAATGAATTTTATAAGATTCTCCACTCCAGAAAGAAACATTCTGGTGGCAGCTTCTGGGAATTATCAGGGATGACAATGGAGATTGACAAGGAGAATCAGCATGTGGTTTTGTCTGGGAGAAGTAACAGTTACACATAAAACCAAAGGGCTTTTTTTTTTTTTTTTTTTTTTTTTTTTTTTTTTACATTTTTATTTGCTCTCTTCCTATTCTATAAAAAGCCTATTTTTAAAATCATTGAATACATTTTTTACAGGCAAAGGGTCTGTTTTTTTCAGGAAGGAAAGCAACTTGCCATTACTTACTTATTTTCCCTGGTCACTGGCAATACCTTTATGGTATTTTTTTTCCTTTTTCCTTCTATCATTTTTCTTTTGTCAAGGACAGGAGATAAAAGAAGAAAATAAGGATGTGTCTGTTAAAAGATAAAAAGAAGCTTAGTTCTTGAAGTCCCAAAGGGGGCCAGAGCAAGTCTTAGTCTAGGCTCAAATATCCTAAAACAAAGATTCTCAAACTTTAACCTGCATCAGAATCTCCTGGAGGGCTTGTTAAAACACAGGTTGCTGGACTCTGTCTCCATAATTTCTAATTCAGTAGGTCTGGGATGAGACCCCATGAATTTGCATTTCCACCAAGTTCCCAGCTCATGCTATAGGTCCAAGGATCATACTTTCAGAATCACTGCCTTAAGCTCTAGAATGCTATTTCAGCTACCAAATATGAACACTTACAATATTCCAGGCTCTATGCTGAGTGTACTGAGATGGGTGAGACTCAGTTCATGCCCTCGAGGAGCTCATAGTCTAGAGGGTGAAACAAACAGACATACACGTGAATGTATTTATTTGTTGAGAACAGGTAAGTAAACACAGCATCAGTGTTCCTTCTCTGGACCTCAGTTTCCCTCCTCATATCCCAGGCCTCTACTAGTGCCATTCATTCTACTGACTGTTTCAATAGGAGAGCTATTTCTAGATTATAATAGATAAGGAACCTTGAGGGATATGTGGATGGAGAAGCCTAGAGCCATTTTTATTAAAATGTCAATGCAGCTAGCTGCCTTTGGGGCCAGGAAAACACTAAGGAAAGATCCAAGAGGGCATGGGTAAAAGTCAGCAGTACCTTGATGGGGAAGGCAGAGTGGGTTGGCCAGGGATTACTTCCTTACTCAGTCTCAAAACCCCCATCTTTATCTCTTCATGTGTAAATGTCACTCTTTATTTAAGGCTTGGCTTAGATGCCCACCATTTCTGTGAAGCTTTTCACAACCCTCTACCCTCCACTGTCCCCAGTGACACCCCAACTCTGAACAGTTGTAGCATTTGATTCTTGCCTTGTCTGTGGCACTGCTTCTTCCAGTTTTACCTCTGGCTATGAGTTCCACGTTTTCGCAGAATTCTTCACTGCACATAGCACTGCATCTGACGTAGCATTCAATACACGTCAAAGAGTTAAAGAATAAGTAAACAGAGAGTTGATGCTACAAAAACTATCTCAACTCTCAAATTCACAATGTGAAAGTGGGAAAAAACAAGCAAAAGGGAAGTTGCGATAGAAAGAGATCAGAAATGGCCAGTTCCAGAATTTGTTTGGAGGCTAGGTAGAAGTGATTCCAGGTTTGCCAGGGGTTATGATTAGCCAGTGGAAGGTTATAGGAATTCTAGGATGCATTTATCCATCCATTCATTACTTAGCTTTTCCTTTGTTTGCTAGTATGCTAAATGTGGCTCCCTTGGGCAGTATCTGTTCTCATCCCAAACCTTCCTGAAAACAGAACTCAGCATTTGATGGATCCCTCAAAACAGATCCACAATGTGTTAACAAAACAAGTAATTTACTGAAGATTTTCGTGAAGAGAAGGGAAAGGAGATTGACTTCATACACCACACAGCAAAGACTTCTCAAATTCCTTGTTAGTCATCTTGGTTCCCTTCAGAATCCTCTTCTGTCAGCCCTCTCAGCTCTTATCATGTCTTCCCCAATAGTGTCTGAAATCCTGTCTGCTGTCCCAGGTACTTCAGCTGTTTTCAAATTGCAACAATCCACTCTGCAAAATGGAAGGCTAAGAGTTGGCCCAACTGTTATAGGTAGTTAGGCATGAGCCGGGCAGGAGTGGGCTCTCCCCTGACCCACTAGAAATGTCAGGTGATGGTTCGGCCATTAATCACGTTGACTCTCTAAAAGTGATAAATTGGCAGCCAGTGCCAGGGAGGGGGCCAGTTCTTGATGGTCCACACCTGTTAACATTAAAGGGTTAATTAAAGGCAGACCCCAGGGAGAAGACATTTCCTGTGTATGCACATTAAGAGGCAAAAATGGCAAAGTATGATTGTCCGGGGACAGTCCACAGGAAAAAGGAAGAAAGCCTCAGATGGGCGCGTGTACAACGTCCTAAACTCACTGCACGTGCTCACTTCCCAAGGGTAAGGGGGGCTTTGCACATGTGAGCAGCCCACCCTGAGGGAAGAATCACGGGAAAGAGGCAAGCCTATAAAAGTCCTAGGACCATGGTTAAACGGGGCACTTGACCTTCTCTCTCTCTTTAAGCTTCACATGCCCTCTTGGATCTCTTCCAAGTGAACTTTCTTTCCTGTTCTAAGGCCTTTTAAATAAACTTCCACTTTTGCTCTGCAACTTGTCTCAGTCTCTTTTTCCGTCTTATGTCTCTCAGTTGAATTCTTTCTTCTGAGGAGGTAGGAATTGAAGTTGCTGCAGACCCATACGGATTCACCGCTGGGGTAAATCAGATCTCTCCTACAGGTAATACAGCCGCCATCATCTACGTTTCTCTGAGCACGTCCCTTTGGGAGCCTCACATTCAGTGTATGCAAATGTAGAAACTCTTGTTGGCCAGCCGCCAAGCTGCTCGCTGCTCAATGATCATGCCCTGAGGTGGTCCCTTTCCATAAAGAATTAGAGCTGGCCCCACGTGACAAATAGAATCAGGTAGAAGTAGACTGTGTAACTCTAGAGCTAGATCCAAATGTCCTTGAAACATCCACTGTGTTCTGTGGGAGCACCTGCTTTTGCAGCTCTGAATTGTGACATGAGACATCCAACTCGCCTGAGGCCACCGCACTGGAAAGACTACACAAGAAACCTCACAGAGTGGCCTTGGGACTACACAAAGAGAGAGTGAGAGGCCCAACTGGACCTCAGCTGTTTCCATCATCCCAGCTGCAGCCCCAGATGTGGCATGAGGCAGGGACAAATCATCCCTTCAGGTCCAAATTGCAGATTCCTGAGAAATGTCTATGGCATTAAGCCACTAAATTTTGGGATGGTCTGTTTCACAACAACAAAGTACAAGAATATCCTTGTATTTAAGCAGCTGCCGGGGCACTGGGCAAGCCAGGAAGACCCCATCTCTTGAGGCTGCTGACACAGGGTGACCTTGGAAGATCCCACTGCTGTCTCATGAGTCCTCGAGGGAGCTCCAGGGCCTTAATGGCCCTCTTCCCCTGCTCCTTCAAGCTCTCTCTTCCAGGCCAACCTTCCTCAAACTTCCTTTCTACTCCTGTGGCAAATCAAGCTCCTTTCTTAGAATCCCCAATGGATTCCATAGGTCCTAGGATAAAATCCAGGCTCCTCACTGTGGCCTAAAAGGTGATGCATGATTTAACCCCTACCTAGGTCTCTCACCTCATCTCAGATATTTTACTTCATGTTTCCTCAGGTCATCAACCTCAGCTGTACTGGCTTTCTTCAGTTCCTCTGACAAGCCAAACTCCCAATCAGTTTGTCCAGTTTCCTCACTTGAATGTTCTTTCTACACTGTGCCCAGGACTGGCTCTTCTATCTCATCTTGGTGTCTCTCTACTTAAATGACACGCCTGTGGAAAGGTTTTTTTCTCAGCCCCCATCTAAATGAGCCTATCTCAGTCCTTATCAGTGGTATAACACTTATGATAACTCAAAAATATTTTTAAAATCTATCAGCTTTCTTGCTTTTAGTCAATCAGCTCTGCTAGACTTTAGGCCCTGAGAGGTCAAGGACGGTGTCCCTCTTGTTGGTAGCACCCAGGAATATACCTCACTGCAGTAGAGGCTTAATAAACATTTATTGAATGCTAATGTCAAGTACTCTTCTTGCACGTGCTTTCATGGAAGCTTTTATATATTGAGCAAACCTTCCTAGCAAGACCTCCCTTGCTTGTAAAATCCTTTTATTGTCAATAAATCATAAATAAGTGGTATTTCTAGATATTTCTGAGTTTGAGAGGAAATAATTTTTCTAGTTCTTATAAAAACATTTTTAAACTTTTTATTATGGATAATTTAAACATGTACCAAAGTAGAGAAAATAGTATAATGAACCCACATGAACCCATTACCTGCTTCAACAACTATCAACTCACAGCCTATCTTGTTTCATTTATTCTATCAACTGCTACGTGATGTTTTTAAATATTTTATTATTTTTAACTGACACACAATAATTGTATGTATTTATGAAGTACAGTGTGATATTTCAATACATGGGTGGAATCTGTAATGGGCAAATCAGGGTAATTAGCAAATCTATCACCTCAAACATTTATTTCTTTGTGTTGGGAACATTCAAAATGCTCTCTTCTAGCTATTTGAAAATACACAAAAAATTGTTAACTATAATCACCCTACAATGCTATAAAACACTAGAACTTACTTCTATCTAGTTGTGTGAATCTTTTAGACAACCTCTCCCTATCTCTTCTCTTCCCTACCCTTCCCCACCTCTAGTAACCACTATTCTACTCTCTATTCTACAAGATCAACTTTTTAAACTTCCACATCCCTCTATATTTTAAAAGCCAGTTCCAGACATCATATTATCTGTAAAACTTTCAGTGTGTACCTGAATAAACTTGATTATGCTTAAAAGAAATTAAAAATTCCTTCTTAATATTATAACATATCCAGTGTTCAAATTTCCAATTGTCTCACACATGTCATAGTGTCTTTCTCTCTTTTTCTTCCTTCCAGTTTGTTTGCATCAGTAGCCAAATAAGGCCCACACATTGCTACTGGTGGCTGTATCTTTTAAGTGTCTTTAATCTGTAAGGTCCGCCTTAATCTAGTGCGTGTGCTCTCTCTCTCTCTCTCTCTCTCTCTCTCACACACACACACACACACACACACACACACACCCACCCCCACACGCACGCATGCACTTTCTTGTTGCAACTTACTTTTTTCTTTTTTCTTTTTTATTTTTGAGAGGGAGCCTCGCCCTGTTGCCCAGACTGGAGTGCAGTGGCGCGATCTCGGCTCACTGCAAGCTCCACCTCCCGGGTTCACGCCATTCTCCTGCCTCAGCCTCCCCAGTAGCTGGGACTACAGGTGACCGCCACCACTCCTGGCTAATTTTTTTGTATTTGTAGTAGAGACGGGGTTTCACTGTGGTAGCCAGGATGGTCTCGATTTCCTGACCTCGTGATCTGCCGGCCACAGCCTCCCAAAGCTTTGGGATTACAGGCGTGAGCCATCGCATCCAGCACAACTTAATTGTTAAATAAGCTAGTCCTGTAAAGTTTCCTACTGTATTAGTTTGCTTGGGCAGCTATAACAAAACACAATAATCTCTTATTATTCACAAGGGATTGGTTCCAGGACCTCTCTTGAATACAAAAATCTGCAGATGCTTAAGTCCGTTATGTAAAATAATGTAGTATTTTCCTGTAAGCTACACACATCCACCTGCATGCTTTAAATCATCTCTAGATTACTTGGAGTAATCTAGTCTAGTAATCTCTGTAGTACACAATACAATTTACATGTTATAAATAATTGTTATACTATATTGTTTACCATACAACAAGAAAAAAATTCTGTGCATGCCCAGTACAGATGCAATTTTTTTTTTTCTTTTTAGAGTCAGGTCTCGCTTTGTCACCCAGGCTGGAGTGCTGTGGCACAATCATAGCTCACTGTAGCCTTCATCCCCTGGGCTCAAGCAATCCTCCCTCCTCAGCCTCCTAACTGGAATTACAGGTGTGTGACACCACCCCCAGCTAGTTAAAAAAAAAATTTTTTTTTTTTGAGATGGAGTTTTGCTGTGTCACCCAGGCTGGAGTACGGTGGCATGATTTTGGCTCAATGCAACCTCCGCCTCTCAGGTTCAAGTGATTCTCCTGCCTCAGCCTCCCCAGTAGCTGGGATTCTAGACATGCACTACTGCACCTGGCTAATTTTTGTGTTTTTAGTAGAGACGGGGTTTTACCATGTTGGCCAGGCTGGTTTCGAACTCCTGATCTCAGGTGATCCACCTGCCTTGGCCTCCCAAAGTGCTGGGATTACAGGCATAAGCCCCCACACCCAGCCTAAAAATTTTTTTTTACAGAGACTGGGGTCTCACTGTCACCCAGGCTGGTCTTGAACTCTTGGCCTCAAGCAATCCTCCCACCTTGGCCTCCCAACGTGCTGGGATTATAGGCATCAGCCACCACGCTTGATCTTCAGATGTAATTTTCTTTTTCAAATATTTTTCAATCTTTTATTGGTTGAATTCACAGAAGCAGAACCCATGGATATGGAGGGCCCACTGTACCAAGGAATGGGTAGTCTAAACTACAGAAATGTATTTTCCCACAGTTCTGGAGGCTGAAAGTCCAAGATCAAGGTGCCAGCAGGATTGCTTTCCGGTGAGGCCTCTCCTCCTGACTCATAGACAGCCCCTGCTTACTGTGTTCTCACATGGCCTTCTCTTTGTGGGTGCATGGTATAAGAGGGATTGGTGAGGCAAGGGGGAGGTGGCCGGTGCAAGCTCTGATATCTCTTTCTCTTCTTATAAAGACAATAGTCCTATTGGATTTAGGGCTCCATCCTTACAATGCCATTTAACCTTAATTACCTTCTTAAAAGCAGATATGGTTTGGCTCTGTGTCTCCATCCAGATCTCATCTCAAATTGTAATGTCCACATGTTGGGGCAGGGGCCCAGTGGGAAGTAATTGAATCATGGGGACGGACTTCCCCCTTGCTGTTCTCCTGATAGTGAGTGAGTTCTCATGAAATCTGGTTGTCTGAAGGTGTGTGGCACATCCCCCTTCACGCTCTCACTCTCGCTCTCTCTCTCCTGTTCCACCATGGTAAGATGTGCCTGCTTCCCCTTTGTCTTCTACCATGATTGTAAGTTTCTTGGGGCTTCCCAGTCATGCTTCTTGTTAAGCCTACAGAACTGTGAGTCAATCAAACCTCTTTCTTCATAAATTACCCAGTCTTGGTAGTTCTTTATATAATACCCATATGAAAACAGACTAATACAAAAGCCCTATCATCAAACACAGTCACATTTGAGGTTAGGGCTTTAATATATGAATTTTGAGGGACATAATTCAGTTAATAAAATCTACAGTCTGGATTTGTTGATTGCATCTCCATGGTGTTGTTTAACATGTTCTTATCTCCTCTATACTTTCTTTATCTTGGTAGTTGGAGCTAGTGACCTGATAAAATTAAGACAATGTTTTGATAAAATGATTTCATAGTAATACTGTATACCTCCATCTGTAATACTAATTTATATACATAAACCCCAGGTCAGGTGAGGTGGCTCATGCCTGTAATCCCAGCACTTTGGGAAACTGTGGCAGGCGGATCACCTGAATCAGGAGTTCCAGACCAGCCTGGGCAACATAGCAAAACCCCATCTGTACTAAAAATACAAAAATTAGCTGCACGTGTGGTGCATGCCTGTAATCCAAGCTACTCAAGAGGACGAGGCACTAGAATCACTTGAACCCAGGAGGTGGAGGTTGCAGTGAGCCAAGATCGTGCCACTGCACTCCAGCCTGGGGGACAGAGCAAGATTCTGTTTCAAAACTAAATAAATAAATAAACCTCATATGTATTAACAGACTTATGGTTTAATTATCCAAAACTAGAACCCAATTTCTCCAAGCAGCCAAAATACTAAATATATTTTTATATAACCCTGTCAAATTTTTCAAAGGTAAAATCATAGGTAGCAATAATGATAGCTGACATTTATTGAGCACCATGTGCCAGACACTTTGGATTTGTTTTTCAGAATAATCTTGTCATTCAGGAATATTATTTCCTAATTTTTGCGGTGGAGAAAATAATATTTTAGGAAATTTTCTTAAATTGGTTTTTTAAAAAATATCAATATTTAGTTACTAATATTTAGTCAAACAGCAAGTGAATTGAATTCTCTTCCGGAAAAGCTTTAGATGTGAATTTCGTGGGGCATTAAATCATTAGAGATTCTCCCTGAGAGAGCTAGATCAGGTGGTCAATAAATCTTCACCAATTTAAAGATATCAAGTTTGACCACAGCTGACTGATTCTTGGTGAAACTGAAATGCAAGGTGCAGATAGATATACCAGATAGATTTACCAATCTTCCTGTTATTTGAGTTTCCACCACATGCCTATATTTTCTTCCATTTTAATACATTTTTTACCAATTTTTGGTAAAAATCCTCATCTGGTTGGACATTATCCATGCAAGGTTTTTAAATTTTGTTTTTATGTGGTGACTACTTATACCAGATTGGGCTCTAAAATCCAGTTTGTGAATTAACTCACTTTGTTCTCACAACAAGGTACTTATGAGGTAGGTACTATTATTATTCCCATATTACAGATGAGGAAAATAAGGCTTGGCAAAGTTAAATAATTTGCCCAAGGTCACCCAGCCAGTGAGTGCCTAGATTTGAATCCAAACAATTTGGCTCCAGAGTCTATTCTCATAATGCCAAAGGCTTCACATGCTTAGAACTCCTTTGACATTCAGATGCCCAACATGTGGGCCTCACAGACTAATGTTCTTCGGGGGGCCATGATGCCACTGGCATCACAGGCATGCTGGTACAATATCTGCTTCACCACTGCCTCTCTTTGTAACTTCTGGTCCTCCATCACTCAGGCATGGCACACACTCAGCTTCCTACTGGAGCAATGCAAATCTTGAAAACTGGCTTACACATCCAGAAAGTTGACATGCAAGCAAACCAGGACCCTCCTGTTGACCAGTCTTCCATTTTCCTTATACAAGGAAGTCTCATTAGAAAAAGAACTTTAGGTCAGAAAACCCAGAGCCAAGGGAATGAATCAGGCAAGTTACATTGGATCAGGAATTGTGTCCCCGCACAGGAAATTTACAGTGGGCTGGATAGAAGTGTCTGCCTAGTACCGCTGGAATGGAAGGAAAGAACCAACAAGATCCTGTGCTGTACTCTCTGCGTGCCCCGTGCCCTCTTCTATGCCCTCTCTACATGTCTCTACACGTCTCTGCCCTTTTCTGTGTTCAGGGGGCTGACCTCAGTAGACTGCATTACCCAGGCTTGCTAATCAGTTTGGCTTCTGATTGAACTTAGCAATGAGAGGTCCTGGCAGGCAAATGGAAGGTAGGAAGAGAGAGAATTCGGGGCATTTCTTCCCCTCTCTCTCCCTCTTAGGACCACATCTCTGGCGTTGTCTGTGTCCTTCCTGGGGTTACTTGAGCCCAGGAAGTCAAGCTACAGCTCCTCCATGGCTCTAGCTCACAAAAGCTCTAGTGACACTCTCCCTTCCCCTTGCACTTTCCAAGCTGCTGGTCTCTGGATGCCTCAACATCCCACTTGTTCCTTTAACCTGGATTATATCTCTATATAAGCAGTTCCTTCATTAAAGACTTTTCATTTGTACCATATGGGGTGAACCTGGTTTCATGCTGCGATTGTAGGCACCCAAATGATGCACATGTACTTGGAGAGGCTGGGCAAGGGTGTGTCAGAAGACCTAGTACAAGGAAGACTGGGGTGGGATTATTTGGGAGCTGGCTCTGCACCAAAATGTAAGTGTCAGATATTTTCCAATTGTGGTGCTGGTTGAGCCCAACAGATGATTTTAGGAGGTCTTATTTATCATCCACCTATTTTAGTAGCCTCTTCCTCCCATATAAGAATAACAAACCCTCCTTTTATTTGAGAATGTAAAGTCCAACCCTCTTAATGTCCTTACTGTGGCCGGTGAGGGCACCATTATTCTGGAACAGGACTGGAAAAATTCTCACAAGTGTTTTTGCTTTTGCTATGGCCCCAAAAATTGCTGCATGCCCTTTCTAGTGTAGTAGTTAGAAGTATCAGTGCTAGAACTAGAGTGCCTTGGTTCAGACCATGGCTCCATGCCTGGCTAGCCCTGTGACTTTGAATAAGTAGGTAATTCCTCTAGGCCTCAGTGTTCTCATCTATAAAACGGGGATAATAATGGAATTGGGGCAAGAACTAAATGTCCTGTTACATATAAAGCTCTTAGCACAGTGTATGACGCCAGCAAATAGTTTTAAGATGTTATCTCCACTACGTACATAGCCACATGACCCTGGGCAATTTACTCAACTTTCTATGCCTCCATTTCCTTCTCTATAAACTGGAATAATAACACTGACCTCCTGGGTTGTATGAAAATCAAAAGGAAGAAAATGTCAATGACAGTATTCTAGAAACAACAAAGCATCTTATGAATGCAATGTCTTTTTTAAAAATATACAATCATAATTATCTTAATTTAAAAACAGCTAGGGCCTCAAAGCAGTGTCTCAATAAGCCTTAGCACAATATCCATAAGTAGATAGAGGAGAAAGTTTAATAAGAAGGTCACGAGAAGGTCTTAAAGAACACACCATTTAGAAAAAAAAAAAGCTCAAGAGAACTACTAGGAAATGGTTTTGGTTTCATTCTGAGGCTAAGTAGTTGCTGGAATGTTATTTCCACCACAATATATTATCCAAATTAACTGATCATTAAGCTAAGTATGAACGATGACTATAAAAAACACTGGATCAGATGCATTGAAATAGGTATAGTCACCCCAGAAGAACTCTTTCCAGAGGTCCCCACTCCTGCTTTCCAAGCATCCAGAGGGGGCCACTCCACCCTTCAGAGCAGCACACCTCCCTGCCCACAACTGCCCACACCTGCCTTCATTCAAGAGTGCAGACAGTCACGGTCCAGGGCCTATTGCCATGACTTTGTTTGGAAGACTAGTCTCAAACTAGACTACTTTTGTCTTCTTGCCCTTCATTCTCTCCCTTTTCCTTCCTAATGAAAGCATTGAGGTCATGATCAGGGTTTTAACCCCTTACTACTCCAAGTACAATTTGTGGACCAGCAGTATCAGTATCACCTGGGAGCCTGTCAGAAATGTACAGTCTTGGGCCCCACCCTAGACCTGTTGCATCAGAATCTGCATTTTAACATGATCCACGGCTGATTCATATGCTCATTAAAGTTTGAGAAGCACTGTTTTATGTTTCAGTCTTTCTGAAACTCATACTTATCTTGCAAGGTTATTGTGAGGATTAAATGTATTCAAAGTGCCTGGCAAATAGTATGTGCCAAATACGTCATCATCTTCCTTCAGCCAGCACCTGGCACTGCCCATGCCTCTGCCTGAGCCCTTCTTCCTGGCCTAGGCTCTGAATGCTGACCTTAACTTGCTTTCTCAGACTTGGCCAGTGCCCCAGATTCTGACCTCAGCTTTTCCCTTAGTCCCTGGCAGGCTGGTTGTGCCCTGTTACTATACTTTCCAGTACTCTCCACTGACCTGCAGCTTCCCCAAGCCCCACCTTTTTTGGCCTGTCCCTTCTTGTGGATACCTAAGACCCCACAGCAGCACTTATTTTAGTTATGTTGCCATTGCTCAAAATGGCCTTGGAACTGCTCCTTGGAGTTTGCCTTCACAGCCTCACACAGCGCCTAATAGGCACTCAACTAAACGTTCCTTAGTGGAATGAATGAAGAACAAGGATTTGCTTCATAGGGGGTCATGCTGTTAGGGCTTAGTATCTCCCTTTGGGGATTCTCTTTGCTTTTCCTTATTTTCACTTTCCTTTGGCATCCAAAAAGTGTGATACAGAAGGCTGAGATTTAATGTTTACCTACGAAAAAAGAGCCAAGAAGAATGCCTGACCTGTGTAGATTCTAGGCCCGAAGCCTCTATGCCAAGGAGCCTTGTGGTCTCACAGGGTCCAGCCCTGCTCACTATGATTCCACACTCAGGCTTGAGAACATATTGCCAGGAAGTAATAAAATGTTCTGGTCCTGGCCCGGTCCTCTATGTTTAGGTCACTGTAGGCTGTTGATGTCCTGCCAAAATCTCCTCACTAGCCAATACACTCTGTGCTACAAATAAAAGCTTCTACCTGTGACCTTCTTTGGACAACTGCTCTTGGATGAGCTGTCTTACCTAGAAAAGCTTGGTATGCAGCCAACAACCGATGGATATAGGGGGCACAAAAGCCTTGTCCCCTTGCCTCAAGGTGGGTCAACTCCTTAGTACAATTTGCATTTGTATCTAGAGTCCCCATGGATCAGGTCAAGGCTAGAATTTACCTAAGAACACATCCCTGCTAGGCTCCTTCCCCTGTCTCGCCTGCTTCTCACTCCCTTAGAGCTTCTTTCCAGAGCATCCCTCAATAAATTTGGTGTGCCTGAAATTTGTCTCAGGCTCTATTTCTCATCGGAGACAGTGCTCTTGGGATATACGAATGAGCGGCAGGACAAAATTCCTATTTTCAGGATCCCAAGCACCATGTCAACACCAGCTCAACATGACTTACACTGGGGTATCCTCTCCACTTTTATCAGCCTACAGGGCACCAGAGCCAAGTCCAAAGGTGAGGGATGAGGATTACAGCTACACTGTCTAAAATGGTACCCACCAGCCTAAGCAACATAGTGAGACCCTGTCTCTACAAAAAAATGTTTAAAAATTAGCCAGGTGCCAGGTGCGGTGGCTCACGCCTGTAATCCCAGCATGTTGGGAGGCCAAGGCAGGTGGATCACTTGAGGTCAGGAGTTCATGACCAGCCTGGCTAACATGGCAAAACCCCATCTCTACTAAAAATACAAAAATTAGCTGGACATGGTGGTGTACACCTGTATCCCTGACTACTTGGGAGGCTGAGGCAGGAAAATGGTTTTAACCTGGGAGGTGGAGGTTGCAGTGTGCCAACATCATGCCACTGCACTCCACCCTGGGCAACAGAGCGAGACACCGTCTCCAAAAAAAAAAAAATTAGTCTTGCATGGTGACAAGCACCTGTGCACCATCTACTTAGGAGGTTAAGGCTGGAGGATCACCTGAGTCCAGGAAATCAAGGTTACAATGATCTATGATCGCAACACTGTACTCCAGCCTGAGCGACAGAGCAAGACCCCGCCTCTCTTACATAAATAAATAAATAAAATTGTATCCACTAATTACAGGTGGCTGCTGAGCACCTGAAACATGGCTAGTGCAAATGATTTCATTTAATTATAATTTTTTTAAACTGATACTCAAGTTATTGGAAAACTTTTTTTTTTTGAGATGGAGTCTTGCTCTGTTGCCCCAGTTGTAGTGCAGTGGCACAATCTTGGCTCACTGCAACCTCAGCCTCCTGGATTCGAGTGATTCTCCTGCCTCAGCCTCCCGAGTAGCTGGGATTACAGGCGTGTGTCACCGTGTCTGGCTAATTTTTGTAGTTTTTAGTGGAGACGGGGTTTCACCATGTTGGCCGGGCTGGTCTCAAACTCCTGACCTCAGGTGATCGCCTGCCTCAGCCTTCCGAAGTGCTGGGATTACAGGCATGAGCCACCATGCCTGGCTTGGAAAACGTTTTTTGTTTTTTTTTTTTTGGTCTTTTTTTTTTTTTTTTTTCTGAGACAGCGTCTCGCTCTGTCGCCCAGGCTGGAGTGCAGTGGCCGGATCTCAGCTCACTGCAAGCTCCGCCTCCCAGATTTACGCCATTCTCCTGCCTCAGCCTCCCGAGTAGCTGGGACTACAGGCGCCCACCACCTTGCCCGGCTAGTTTTTTGTATTTTTTAGTAGAGAGGGGGTTTTACCGTGTTAGCCAGAATGGTCTCGATCTCCTGACCTCGTGATCCGCCCGTCTCGGCCTCCCAAAGTGCTGGGATTACAGGCTTGAGCCACCGCGCCCGGCCGGAAAACTTTTAAACATGTTTGGAACTATGTGGGTGTGTAATCTACTTTTTCAATTGTAAATTTTATAAGACCTAATACAGATCAAATATTTCTGGTGAAAATTTAGTGTCTACATTGATACATGCTGTGAGTATATAAAACATACACTGAAATCCAAAGATATGCTATTTAAAAACAATGTAGGCTGGGCACCGTGGCTCATGCCTATAATCCTAGCACTTTGGGAGGCCAAGGCAGGCAGATCACTTGAGCCCAGGAGTTCCAGACTAGCCTGGGCAACACAGTGAAACCCTGTCTCCACACACAAAAAATTATTAATATAAAAATTAGCTGGGTGTGGTGGCGTGTGCCTTCAGTCCCAGCTACTAGGGAGACTAAGGTGAAAGGATCACCTCAGCCTGGGGGACTGCAGTGAGCCAAGATCATGCCACAGCCCTCCTGGGCAACAGAGCAAGACCCTGCCTCAAAAATAAATAAATAAATAAATAAATAAATACTGACCAGGCACTGTGGTTCACACCTATAATCCTAGCACTTTGGGAGGCCAAGACAGGTGAATCACTTGAGGCTAGGAATTCAATACCAACCTGGCCAACATAGCAAAAACCCATCTCCACTAAAAATACAAAAATTAGCCAGGCGTGGTGGCACGTGCCTGTAGTCCCAGCTACTTGGGAGGCTGAGGCAGGAGAATTTCTTTAACTTGGGAGGCAGAGGTTTCAGTGAGCCCAGATTGTGCCACCGTACTCCAGCCTGGGCAATAGAGCGAGACTCTGTCTCATAAATAAATACATAAATGATGTAAAAGATATCATTGACATTTTCAATATTGGTTTCTTATGAAATTATTTTGTTAAATAAAATGTATTAAAATTAACTTGGCTGGGCACAGTGGCTCACACCTGTAATTTCAGCACTTTGGGAGGCCAAGGTGGGAGGATCATACAAGCCCAGGAGTTTAAGACCAGCCTGGGCAACACAGTGAGACTGTGTCTCTACAAAAAATTAACAAATTAGCTGAGTGTGGTGGCATGCACCTGTGCTCCCAGCTACTTCAGAGGGTGAGTTGGGAGGATCGCTTGAGCCCAGGAGGTTAAGGCTGCAGTGACCTGTGATCGTGCCACTGCACTCCAGCTTGAGCAACAGAGCAAGATCCTATCTCAGAAAAAGCTAAAATTAAAATAAAAAATTAATTTAATAACTTTTAAAAATTATTTTTAAAAATATGGCTACCAGAAAATTTTAAATTATATATGTGGCTCACATTTCTTTTTTTTTGTTTGTTTTTTTGAGACAAAGTCTCCCTCTGTCACCCAGTCTGGAGTGCAATGGCATGCTCTTGGCTAACTGCAACCTCTGCCTCCCAGGCTCAAGTGATTCTCCTGCTGCAGCCTCCTGAGTAGCTGGGACTATAGGCACGCACCACCACGCCTGGCTAACTTTTTGTATTTTTAGGAGAGATGAGATTTCACCATGTTGGCCAGGCTGGTCTTGATCTCCTGACCTTAGGTGATCCACCCGCCTCAGTCTCCCAAAGTGTTGGGATTACAGGAGTGAGCCACTGCACCCAGTCAATATTTCTATTAACAACACTTGTCAAAAACTTCAGCCTAGGATGGGCGCAGTGGCTCATGCCTATCATCCCAGCACTTTGGGAGGCCAAGGGAGGTGGATCACTTGAGCCCAGGAGTTTGAGAACAGCCTGGGCAACGTGGTGAAACCCCATCTCTACAAAAAACACACAAAAAATGTTGAGGGCCTTAAGATTCCCCAGCCACTAAGTCATTAAGGCCTAATACTTTATCTAAATTTAGATGAGTCTTTATCTGCATTTAACTTTTTAGCTATTTCTCTTCAGTTAGTGGTTAGACTGAATAAACAAAATCAATGTCTTTGCAGTATTGTCAAATGTGATAGACTATTATGTTGGTAGCCCCCAACTCATGCCTCCCTACACATTCACACCCTTGTAATCTGTTCACCATGAAGCTGAGCTGGTCATGTGACCTACTTCAACCAATTGAAGTGATGCTGAGTCAGATGATTAAGAAGGCCTGGCAGCTTCTGCTTTTGTGTTAAGCCAATCACCATGTAAGAATCTGGAATTAATGTTCCTGGCCGTCAGCCCCCACTGAGTTCTCACGCAATAGCCAGCACCAAACTGCCAGGCATATGATTGAGGCTGTCTTAGAAGTGGATCCTCCAGCCTCAGTCAAGCTACCGCATCTGACACTGCATGGAGCAAAGATGAACCTCCCCCACTGAGTC
Source organism: Macaca mulatta (assembly GCF_049350105.2). NCBI lineage: Eukaryota > Metazoa > Chordata > Mammalia > Primates > Cercopithecidae > Macaca > Macaca mulatta. The sequence continues at coordinate 32,592,517 of NC_133407.1, forward strand.
CTGCCTAAGTTACAGAACCACAAATGGGAAAGAGAATAGCTGTTACCTTGGGCCACTAAGTTTTGGTGTAGTTGGCTACATGGCAATAGATTAACTGAAACATTAGGGTTCTGAGGGCAAATTTCTATATACATTTCTGAAGACTTTTGCCCATCCTTTTAAAACCCAACGGACTGCCGGGCACGGTAGCTCATGCCTATAATCCCGGCAGTTTGGGAGGCTGAAGTGGGCAGATCACTTGAGGCCAGAGTTCGAGACCCACTTGGCCAACATGACGAAACCTCGTCTCCACTAAAAATACAAAAATTAGCCAGGTGTGGTGGTGCACACCTGTAATTCCAGCTACTTGGGAGGCTGAGGCAGAAGAATTGCTTGAACATGGGAGGCAAGGTTGCAGTGAACTGAGATTGCACCACTGCACTCCAACCTGGGTGGCAGAACAAGACTTTTTCTCAAAAAAAAAAAAGAAAAAAAAAACACCTAAAAACCTAATGGACTAATTGACGCATGCTCTTGAATTTATATCATCTTTGATAAGCTTCTTTTCAGCATGTTAGCTAGCCCATTTATTTTGTACAATATTTGAAATTATTTCTGTGTCCTCAGAACAGATCCAGTTTTATACCAACCACTTCTATTTACCACATCCTCAGTCTTGCAGGAACAAGGTTGAGGCTTGTTGCACTGCGTCCTTGCCTTGTTCACTCTTTCTCTGCTTCCACAAGCCACCCTGAATGATAACTGACTGTCACACCTCTTTGGATTTATAAAAGCTGTGTGCCCTGAAGAGGACTCTCCAGGGAGTCGATAAAAAAATACCTGCCTCACCCACCACTCTCTTCTGAGGAAAATGTCCCCAAGGTGTTCTTTTGGCAAAACATTCCTGTGGCTCCTGCCATGTGATTTGAATGACCCCACATGGATATCCTGACTCCACTTTGATAGGAATGGGGGTCAGTGGCTGAGCTAAAGACAAGTAGAAATGGGTCAACTGCCTTTGAGGTGGCCTGCAGTAAAGCTCTACCCATTAGAGGATTTTCGTGGTGCATGGTGGCATCAGGCCGATCAGATTATCCTTTGGAAAGGATAAATGTCAGAACCACAAGGGCAGGTAGGGCACAGGAGCCGAAGCTGAATGTGACCAATGAGAGACTTGGAAACACTGGGCACCAGAAATGCTGAGATGTCTCAGGTGTCCATGTATCTTCCCAGGAAATCTCTATGCTTCAGGTTGGGTTCTTTGAAACAGGCACTGAAATGAGGAATAACATTCAAAGCAATTAAAGAAGTGTTCCCAGAAGCTGGGTTGGAAGTGGGGGAAGGAGGACAGGGAAGGGAGAATACCAAGTATGGTGTGATTTCAGGCAGTCCTACAGAGAGAGGCTGGGGTAGCTTCCACCTGATATGGTTAGAAGGGAGTATAAGTTACACACCAGAGGTAGTCCCAGCTCAAGGTGAGGGAGGTCGTAGAACAGTTACTGTAACTATAGTAGTTACCTATAGTAGGTAAAACAGTTCCAGTAATCCAAGGAGAGTTCTCAGAAGAAGAGTTACAGGTACAGACCTGTACCTTGGGCTACTAAGTTTTGGTGTAGTTGGCTACATGGCAATAGCTACATGGTACAGACCTGTAACTCTTGAAGGCAAAAAAGCACACTGCAACTGGGGAGGAGTAACCAGAAACTGTAAAGAGATTTGAGAATTCTCAAAATGCATCAACTTTATCCACTGGGCTCCATTATGGAAGGACACCTGAGTGTGTCTCTCCCCTGCAGCCTGAAGTGTGTGTCTGGGTCAGCATGTTCTAGTCCTTCTTCAATTTATTTAATAGTTTTCAGACTGTTCACAGAGTTTCCTCTTGGGGCCCTATAAGTCCAGGAGAACCCAGGTGGGAAGGGATCCATTCCTTCTACCTAGCTGTAAATAGAGACATTCTACCTTTCTTTGTTTTACATATTGGGCTTCCATGTGTGCTTTTGCTTAAAAACAGGTCTCCATAACTAAAGAAAGGCTTGAAAACTACTGCCATTGACCATAGTAAATGGACATATTAGTTTTTTATTGCTGCATAACAAATTACCAAAAACTTAGAAGCTCAAAACAATACTCATTATCTCACAGTTTCTGTAGGTCAAAAGTCCAGATTCAGCTTAGCTGTGCCCTCTGCTCTGGGTCTCAAAAGGCTGCAATCCAGATGTTGGTCAAGGCTGAGGGCTCATCAGAGGCTAGACTGGGGAAAGAACTTCCAAGCTTCTTCATGTCATTGGCAGAATTCATCTCCTTGTGTTTGTAGGACTGAGGTCCTGTTTTGTTGCTGGATGTCAGCTGGGGGCTTCTCTCAGCAGATACAGGCTACCTGCAGTTCCTTGCCATTGGCCCCTTCCATAGGCCCACTCATGACGTGGCAACTTACTTCTTCAAGGCAGCAATGGAAAGAGTCTTTCTAATGCATGCTAGCAACACAGAGCTATATATCAATATAATAATGTAATGACAAAAGTGACTTTCCATCACTTTCCCACCACATTTTATATTGGTTAGAGGCAAGTTCTTGGTCCCACCCACACTCAAAAGAAGGGATTATAGAGTCATGAAAATGAAACCACACTAGGGTCTAGTCTGTCTACCACTATGATTATGGAGGGAGGACTTTTAACAGGAGACACTGTGGCCTCCTAATTCTTTCATTCATACCATGCTGGTCTTAAGCAAGCAAGGTCTTTCCTGTGCCTACACTGAACACGTTTGATCTATTGCCTTGCTTTCTGACTTGTCATATCGTGTGAATTTTGACACCTTCTCAGTTGTCTCCTAACCACTGGTTCAGGCTGGGCTCTCTCTGGCTAATTATGTAATCTTGCCCTACCTCAGTATTCTTATAGCTGTTGCCTCTGGTCCCAAACTGATAACCTTTGTTTCAGTTAATTTCCTGCCTTAGTTTTTCTATATCTGTGTTTGATCATAATTTTCATTTATTTGAAATTAATTTAAATAGCCATATGTTGCAAGTAACTACCACAGCAGACAGTATAAATCAAGGCCTTTCCAGTTTAAAAATAAGAAAACAGAGCTCCTAAACTGCATAGCTAGTCAATAACACAACCGCAACTAAAAGCTTTGTCTCCTCTCTCTTTTTCATTTTCCATTCTACTAATTCAAATTGAAGAAATCTGCATAAGTGATTTTCCCAGATATTTCAAATTTGCCACTTTATTTATTTATTTTTATGTTTATGTTTTGAGACAGAGTCTAGCTCTGTCGCCCAGGCTGGAGTGCAGTGGCATGATCTCAGCTTACTGCAACCTCCGCCTTCTGGGTTCAAGCAATTCTCTTGCCTCAGCCTCCTGAGCAGTTGGGATTACAGGCACCTGCCATCACACCCAGCTAATTTTTTTTATTTTTTATTTTCAGTAGAGATGGGGTTTCATTGTGTTGGCCAGGCTGGTCTCAAACTCCTGACCTCGTGATCTGCCCACCTCGGCCTCTCAAAGTGCTGAGATTACAAGCGTAAGCCATCGTGCCTGGCCAAATTTGCCACTTTAAATGTCCATACCTGGCTAGATACAGTGGCTCATGGCTGTAATCCCAACACTTTAGGAGACAAAGGCAGGAAGACCACTTGAGGTCAGCAGTTTGAGACCAACCTGGGCAACATAGTGAGACCCCATCTATAAACAACTTTTTAAAATAGCCAGGCTCGGTGGTGCACACCTGTAATCCCAACTACTTAGGAGGCTGAGGTGGGAGGATTGTTTAAGCCCTGGAAGTAGAGGCTGCAGTGAGCTATGATCATGCCACTGCACTCCAGCCTGGGTGACAGAGCACGACCATATCTCTAAAATAAAAATAAAATAAGTAAATAAATAAATAATAAATGTCCATACTTAATCATTAAAGAATGTAAAGTTTTCTAGAAGATATCATACACTTCTCCTCCTTAGAAAAAAGCCACGTGGGCATCATTGTAGACTTCTCTTAATGGCACAAGGTTGCATTTGTGAACCTTATTTGTCATTCTGGGTTACAATAATGATGCCCTTAAAACAGGACCTGGTGGGGCTCATGGGGCGATCTTACCCATACTGGCATCTCTACAGCTGGCGTGTGATTTGGCTACTGCTTCTCTCTCACATCTTGATGTGGTAGCTTCTGACAGCATTCCTGCTCTCTTCACTACCTCAGCAATGAAACAAGTACAGGAATTTGACCCATTATTGACCTTCGCTTCACCCACTATTTCAAACCATTAGGCCTAGGGGATTGGGTGTTCACAATGAGTCAGGTACAGAGTTCTGTGCAAATTTTTCCATAATGCACAGGCTTTTTTCTTACAGGTTTATAATGATGCAAGTGTCATAAAAGCTGATTGCTGGATACGTGGTATGGTACCTTATGTTATTTTGTGCCACTCTGGTTATGTTAATATTGTGATGTCCAGGGTACCAGGGCAGGGTAGGATTGTGCGCAAAATATTTTCAGAAATGAGACTGAAATTAGGTATGAATTATCTTAAATTACTTTTCTGAGCTGTTTCTCCTTAGTATAGTCACAGGTCATGAAATATGAACAGCCTCATGAGTCTTTTAAAAATATTCAAAAACCAAAGTGAATTTTAAGAGCACTAAAAAATAAGATAAAATAAAATACATTCACTTCAGTAACTCTCCTAAACAGAGGTCAGACTTACAGTGACTATATCTATCCAAAACATATCTGAGTGCAGGGGAGCCAGAAAAGGGCTCAAAACACGGGGAAATAGTTGTCACAAAGCCCATGCATTAGAGCCCATCACTTGTAACCAAGCAAAACGAGACACTGATGGCTTTAAGCCTATGTCTCACACTCCATGCCTGGAGCTGAAACTGAGGGTGTGGGAAAAGGGTGGTGAAGAAGGAAATCTAAGTTCTGCTACCAAATCCTGAACCACCAAAAGCCAGTAAATGAAATGTACTCTGTTCCCCACCTCTGGAGAAAATATAACCCATTTTAGAAAAATTTCCCTTACACAACTAAAATGTTCAGGGTTTTGGCATTTACAAGGTAGCTTTCGGTTATCTGGAAAAATTATTTATATAAAGTCACCACTGCCAGACAGGTGTTCCTGTATTTTTATTCACCCTTCTGGAACAGCTTGAGGATTCGCTCCAGGAAAACACTCATTTTGCCTGTACGCTGCTTTAGAAAATAACTTCACTAAACACGTTCGTTGTTCCATTAGTTATTTATAGTCGAGTTTTGATTATCCACTAGGCAGGTTCCTGGCTCAGTTTTCAGCCCTCTGTTTGCCTTTCTCACCTCCCACTGACACACACTTGCTGCAGCTTGTAGCAACTTAGAATTTCCCCTGAGTCACAGCTCCCCTTCCCCCAGTTCCAGAACAGCTGCTCCCCCATCCCACCAAAAGATGTCTACAAACCAAAACAACTTTTACCTACTGCTTCCCCAACCTTTCCTAAGAATGGTACAAGGTTGCCAGAGAAAACTCGGTGGTGGAATAAATAAGGCCACCACTGGGTATCAGGCAGAGAGCCCCAGAGCTCAGGTGTCCCTGCAGCCTGAATGCTGGGGAGGGGTCACTAGCCAGGGCAGGACAGGGATATTCAATAGCTTCCCAACTCTTTTCACAGCGTGGCATCATTTTGTTGTTTGAAGTGTTATGTATTCCTAGACATGTGACACACCTTCCAGATGAGCACAAAAAACACATTCCTGGCCAAGTGTGGTGGCTCACGCCTGTAATCCCAGCACTTTGGGAGGCCAGGGCTGGCAGATTACCCGAGGTCAGGAGTTCGAGACCAGCCTGGCCAACATGGTGAAACCCCATCTCTACTAAAAATACAAAAATTAGCCAGGTGTGGTGGTGCATGCCTCTAATCCCAGCTACTCAGGAGGCTGAGTCAGAAGAATTGCTTGAACCCAGGGAGCAGAGGCTGCAGAGGGCCAAGATTGCTCCACTATACTCCAGCCTGGGTGACAAGGCAAGACTCCATCTCAAAAAAATGAAATAAAATACAACAAATAAATAAAACACATTTTTAACTCCCATCAGAATTTTTTCCCCCAACTTATCTGCACTTTGAACATCAGTGAAAGTGGCACTAGCACTTTTCTGTGCTGCGGGATTTCTTCTAGGTCTCCTAATTCCACAGATAGGGCAGTTTCCATGCTAGCTTAGACTAGTGGTACTCAGCCTTGTAATTCTGATGCCTGGGACTCTGCTCAGAGATAGTTTTTCTAGTCTGAGATAAAGCCTGAGCACTGGAATTTTGAAATGTCCCCCAAGTCATTTTAACATATAGCCAATGTTGAGAACCACTGGCTTGGAGTCTCATTTGGTTAATAGTGACTGTAAGTGTGACTCTTAACTTAGACAGCTGTGGCTCCACTGATTTAGAATAAATGTTTAAATAGGAAGGGGGGGAAATGTGCATACACATAGACCAATTCAGAAGTTATTGTGCATTGCCAAGGTCATTTCATTCACTCCTTCACTTAACAAATATTTATTTGAAGGTTGCAGCTAGGATGAGAGAATGCAAAAATGCATGATGAAGTTACTGCCCTCAAGGACACACATTCCCTGGAAGAGCATTCAGACATGTTCTCTAGACTCCTACAGTCCCCCACAGGCATGGTCAACTCTAGCCCTTCCTTCTTCCTCATTCATCCCTAGTTAGTATCTCATAATTCCCCTACACTTGCATATAATTTGACTGAACATATGTAATCCTGATGCCTGTAGTCTCTGGTTGCTCTGTAGAGTGCAACTGCTTGAATTATGACAGTTATGTCTGCTAATAAAGTTCACATTTTTCCTGCAGTTATAAATATATATGCAGCTTGCATATTCAAGAAAGCATGTGGGAGGAAATGCTGAGCTGTGGGGCCCTTCTAGAACAGAAGCCACTCCCTGGCACCTGCACATACATAACTATCCTGATACCCTCCAAAAAGGCTTGTCCTTGTGGCTTTCTTGTATAAAGTATTTAGTCTATTCAGTCCTGGTGAGAAAATCAGAAATTAGCACCTTTGACATTTGCATTCTTTTTCTGGGCCCCCAAATGGACTCACAGTCGTCAGCTTTCCTTTTCCCGGGGAAAAACTGGTTCTGCAGTCTCTGAGGAAACTGCAATGGAATTAACTGGGATGTAAAGTGGCAGCCAAATGAGATCAGGAAGATCAGCAGCAGAGAGAAGGGATGGCTGATCTTGTAAACTCGAGTCATGCAAATAAACTCATTAAATCTAGGATCTGCTGGGGTGCTGGCAAGGCATACATAAAAGCAACAGACCAATAAATCTGTCCTGTTATCCGAAGAAGAGCTAATGGAGCAATTTTCTAAAAGAGGCCTTTTTACAGCATACAATAATACTATAAATTATCAATCAGCTGACTTTAGTTTTACAGTTTAGCCTGAAACCTGAACAACCTGTAGGAGTTTGTACCTTGTGGGTAATAACAGGCACGCATGGTCAATGTTATACAGCATATTTCCTTTTTTTTGGTGGGAGGGATGGAGTCTTGTTCTGTTGCCAGGCGGAGTACAATAGCATGATCTTGGTTCACTGCAACCTCTACCTCCCGAGTTCAAGCAATTCTCCTGCCTCAGCCTCCCCTAGTAGCTGAGATTACAGGCACATGCCACCACACCCAGCTAATTTTTGTAATTTTAGTAGAGACGGGCATTGGCCAGGATGGTCTCGATCTATTGACCTTGTGATCCACCCGCCTTGGCCTCCCAAAGTGCTGGGATTACAGGCATGAGCCACCACGCCCAGCCATATACAGCATATTTCTTTAAACTATATAGCTAGCTACTTTGGTAATATATGTATTTATTTGCAAATAAAATCATGATTATATTGTTATCTAGTATGTAGTAGGCACTGCTGCTTGTTTAACCAACAGCTTTTTCTTTGTTTTCCTTACTAGTCAAACCCTGAATTGGGTGGGTTTCAACCCTTCCCTGTTTGACACAGGTGAGAGTGCCACACTCTGCCTTCAGGATCAAAGGTAAATCGTGACAGGCCTAAGGTAATCCCAGTGGCCTGTTCCCCTTGCTGGGGCTGGTTTAGAGGTGAGTATACTGAATTTTTCTGCTGCCAGCAAAGTACTACCACCATGTGTCCTCGAATCACCATCTCTGTCTCGTTCCAGGTTATTACTCATGAGAACAGAGGCAAGATTTGGAAAGAGAAGGACATTATTCCTCTGGATATGATTATAGCTGTATAGCAGGGCAAATGAGAAATTCCTAGTAGCTTCCTGGTACAAACTTCAGGAAATATTAATATGCACCTAGGTGTTCCAGGCTAAGATCTTTGAGGGTCAGCTCCTCTGACTTTTTTTTTTTTTTTTTTTTTTTTGAGACGGAGTCTTGCTCTGTAGCCCGGGCTGGAGTGCAGTGGCCAGATCTCAGCTCACTGCAAGCTCCGCCTCCCGGGTTTACGCCATTCTCCTGCCTCAGCCTCCGGAGTAGCTGGGACTACAGGCGCCCGCCACCTCGCCCGGCTAGTTTTTTGTATTTTTAGTAGAGACGGGGTTTCACCGTGTTAGCCAGGATGGTCTCGATCTCCTGACCTCGTGATCCGCCCGTCTCGGCCTCCCAAAGTGCTGGGATTACAGGCTTGAGCCACCGCGCCCGGCTCCTCTGACTTTTAAGAATAGAGCTTTTGAACCTTATCCCCATATTCCCATTCTCTGAGCAGTAGTATATGCCATTAATTCTATATAGAGAATTAGGGGGCCTTTTACATCCAGAATGCACAGGGTGGTTTTAGTTTTTTATCCTGCACTCTGACTGCTACAGGGGCCATGTGTGGAATGGTAATTGGCTAGAGGGCTTTGTCTTAGTCCATTTTGCATTGATACAAAGGAATACCCAAGCCCAACTAAGAAAAAAAGGTTTATTTGGCTCATGATTCTGACAGCAGCTGGGCATCTGCATCTGTTGAGGACTTCAAGCTGCTTCCACTCACAGCAGAAGGCAAAGGGGAATCAGTGTGTGCAGAGATCACAAGGCAAGACAGTAAGCAAAACTGGTGTGTGTTGAGGGGGGTGCCAGGCTCTTTGTTTTAGAGATGGGATCTCACTGTGTTGACCAGGATGCAGTGCTATTCACAGGTGCGAACATAGTGCACTATAGCCTCCAACTCCTCAGCTCAAGTGATCTTCTTGCCTCAGCCTTCTGAGTAGTTCGGACTACAGGTACACCACAACACCCAGCTAACAACCAGCTCTCATGGGAACTAAGAGAGAACTCACTCACCCCTAAAGGAGAGCATGAATCTATTCATGAGAGATCTGCTCCCATGACTCAGGCACCTCCCATCAGGCCCCACCTCCAACACTGGGGGTCAATTTTCAACATGAGGTTTGAAGTGGACAAATATCAAAACCATAGCAGGCTTCTCCTTACTCCTGAAGAGACTCTGGAAAAAAGACAGTCCCTAACAGCATTGGGATGTAATACCTGGTACAGCTGTCATAATGAGCTGCCAGCCAGAAATTGAGCCAATATGCAAGTAGATGGTAGGGCCAAGAGAAATGAACAGCAAGAGGAGCTGGAGTCCTAAGGTACCTGCACCCAATGGCCTTCTAATTGGTATAGACACATGACTCAAGGGAGCAAATGTTTAAGAGAGGTTGACATTAGCTTCCATGTTTTCCAAGGATGAGACATAATATGGTCATTCACACCTGTCCTCTCTCTCCAGACAAATGAATACCCAGATAATCTCTGTCTCAAATGTGTCAATACCACTGAATAGCTATGTGGGTTACTGGTATGCATTGGCAGGTGTATCTACAATATTATTGTACCTTTTATAATTTTTCCAAACTCCCGTTACACTTTAAATACACTTACATCGCTAAACCATAAGTTCCATCATTTTGAATTTCTTGTTTTACCCATAAGCAGGCAGTCCTCACTTTGCATGATACTGCAGAGTCATACAGATGACCATGCAAACAGACACTGTGCAAAGTGATTTTAATAATCATAGGAAAAATTATACCTAGTCCAAAAAATTCTTGGCCCAAACATTAAAAATTCTCTTACTTTCAGCTGTAATTGTATAGGGATATTTCTAAAATAGCAAAACATTTATTTAATAGATTATGATGTAAAACATTAGAAACATTGATAAAGTGCTTTGTTTATAAAAATCTTGTCAAGAGTAGTTTGAATAGTGCCTACCTTCAGAGCATCTTTTCTATGCCTTGGCAAATTGTCATATCCTTTCTAAATTTGTACTAGCTTCCAACCTTTTATCCTTTGCACTTTCAATAACATGAAGTATCCTTGAGAGTTCCTTTAATGTGATGCTTTTGCCAGTGTTACTTCCTCTTGGACATCATCTTTTTTGTCACAACCACTCATTTATGTTGATAAATTTGCCTTCTAACTGCACACTTTAAAGTTTCTTGAACGGCAGCAGTGTCAATAGCATGTCCACTATAGAAACACATACACCACACATACACACACACACACACACACACACACACACACACAGCAGAGAGAGTGTAAGAAAGTGAAACAGCAAGAGAGAGAATGAGAGAGAGAGCAAGAGAGAGAGAGAAAGAAGAGAGCATGTGTATGTACACAGGTTTGGAGTCACATCTGGGATAAAATATTGGCATTTAGAATTTCATATCCAATCAACATTCATTGTGTCCCTACTATAAAATGGTTACTGGTCTTAAAAAATAAAACAGTAACACATTGTTCTCCAACAGTAAATAATCTAGTGAGCTCACTATTTAATTCCCTCTAAATGTCTTTTTTAGAGACATTTTCTTTACAATGGTGGGACAGGCACAGTCATTAGTAAAATAAAGAAAACATCTATCCATCTAGGGTGATGAAGAATAAATAATAGAATGTGTATGCAAAATGCTTAGCAAAGTACTGGGGTCATATTAAATGTTCCCTAAGCAATAACTGGTGGAAGTTTCTAGTTGTCCACTGACCATGAATTATTCCCTTCCTTCTCACTAACTTACTGTCATATTGGAGTTGTCAATATGCCGAGGTAAATATTATACTTTCTAGGGTCTTTTGCAGCCATTTGTGGTCATTTGACTTAATTCTAGCCAATGAGATAAATTCTAGTCAATTCTCAATGGGAATTATTGAGAGGGACTTCTGGAAAGAATCCTGTATTCGTTTCTTATTGCTGCTGTAATGAATTGCCAAATTTATTGGCTTACTAAAACACAAATTTATTATTTTACGGTTCTGGACATCAGAAGTTGTCTTAGCCCATTTGGGCTACTATAACAAAATACTTTAGGCTGGGAAATTTATAAACAACAGAAATTCATTGCTGATAGTTCTGGAGGCTAAGAAGTCCAAGATCAACGCCCCAGGTGATTCAGTATTTGGTGAGGTTCCATTCTTCATTGATAGTACCTTTTCACTGTGTTCTCATATGGTAGAGGGGGTGAGCAAGCCCCCTTGACTTCTAAGGGCACTAATCCCATTCATGAGGGCTAAGCTCTCATGACCTAATCACCTGCAAAAGTCCCCACCTCTTATTACTATCACATTGGGGATTAAGTTTCAACATATGCATTTTAGGGAAACACAAACATTCAGACTATAGCATTCCACCCCTGCCTCCCCACCTGATTCATGTTCTCTCAAACACAAAATACATTTTTTCATTCTAATAGCCCCAAAAGTTGTAAGTCATTCCAGCATCAACTCAAAAGTCTAGTCCAGAGTCTCATCTAAATATGTAAATCAGAAATGAGTGAGATGCAAGGTACAATTTATCCTGAGGCAAATTTCCCTCCAGCTGTGAGTCTGTGAAACCAAACAAGTTATGTGCTTCCAAAATACAATGGTGGGACAGGCACAGGATAGACATTCCCATTCTAATAGGGAGGAGGAAAGGGATAACTAGTCCCAAGTTAGTCCAAAATCCAACATGGCAAATAATAAATCTTAAGGCTTGAAAAATAGTCTTCTTTGACTTGATGTCTTGCCTTTTAGAGACATGGGAGTGGGAGATGGGTCCCCAAGGCTCCAAGTGGCCCTGTTCTCATGTCTTTGCTGTTCAAGTGACAGACAGCTCTCATGGGTTGGAGTCTGATGTATGCGGGTCTTCCAGGCTGGAGATGCACATTGGTGGCTCTACAATTCTAGGGTCTTGGGGGCAGTCCTGCTCTCACAGCTCTGCTAGGCAGTCCCCAGAGAAGGCTCTTTTCAGTGTCACCACCCCTGTGGAAATTTTCTAGCTGGGCTCTGAGGCTCTCTGGAACCCTGTGACATATAGGTGGAAGCAGCCAAGGCCCCACAGCTCTTGCACTGTATGCCTGCAGAGTTAGCACCACCTGGACACATGTCAAGGTTTACCACATGTGCCTTCAGGAGAGGCAGCCCAAGCCACATCTAGGACCACTTGAGACACAGCTGGGTTGGCCAAGGAGCACTGCACTAGAACGTAAGAAGCATAGCCTCGAAATTGTGCTGCCCTCAAGGACCTGGTATTCTGGGCTTATGATGGGTAGGGCAGCCCCAAAGATCTCTGAAGTGTTTTCAGGATTAGTCATCATTGTCTTGATGAATATTATCTGTCTTCCTTCTATCCATACCAATCTCCTTATCAAATGTTTGTTTGGCTACACCCTTGGTGTTTTCTCCTGAATACATTTTCTCATTTTTTTACAGAATGAGAATTTTCCAAGTCTTTAATTTTTGCTTCCTTTTTTGATAGCAAATTCCATCTTAATATTGTTTCTGTCTTCTTGCATTTACTATAAGCAGTCAAGAGAACCCATGCTGCACCCTCAGTACTTTGCTTAGATATTTCCTCTACTAAATACCTTATTTCATCATTCAGAAGTTCTACTTTCTACAAAACATTAGGACACAAACAATTCAGCCAAGTTATTTATCACTTCATAATAAGGATTGCCTTTCCTGAAGTTTCCAATTATATATTCCTCATTTCTGTCTGAGCCCTCACCAGAATGGCCTTTATCAGCCATATTTCTACCAACAGTCTGATCATGAGCACTCAGGTAGCCTCTGAGAAAACTGAGGCTTTCTCTACAGCTCTCCTCATCTTCTGAGCCCCCACAAGAATCACCTTTTCAGCTTATTTATGGCTATATAGGCTTTCTCTAGCATGCTCTTCAAAACTCTTCCAGCCTCTACCTATTGCCCATTTCCAAAGCCACTCCACATTTGTAGGTATTTGCTATAGCAACACCTCACTCCTGGCACCAAAATCAGTATTAGTCAGGGTTCTGCAGAGAAACAAAGCCAATAGGATAATGGATGGATGGATGGATGGATGGATGGATGGATGGATGGATGGATGGATGGATGGATAGATAGATAGATGAGGAGATTTATTATGGGAACTGGCTCCTATTATTATGGAGATTGAGATAGATAGATAGATAGATAGATAGATAGATAGATAGATAGATAGATAGATAGATAGATGAGACTTATTATGGGAATTGGCTCATGTGATTATGGAGGTTGAGATGTCCCATAATATGTCATCTGCAAGCTGGATACCCAGGGAAACTGGTGGCGTAGTTCAATCCAAGTCAGAAGGCCTAGAACCGGGGAAGCCAATGGTATAACTCTCAGTTTGAGGCAGAACACCTGAGAAACTGAGGAACCACTGGTACAATTCCTGGAGTCTGAAGGCCAGGGAATCTGGAGTTCTGATATCCAAGGGCAGGAGAAGATGAGTGTACCAGCTCCAGAAAAGAGAGTGAATTCACCCTTCTTCTGCCTTTTTGTTCTATTGGAGTTCTCAACAGATTGGATAGTGTCCACTCAAATTGGGTAAGGGCAGATCTTCCTTAATTAGTCTATTGATTCCAATGCAAATCTTTTCCAGAACTACCCTCGCAGACATACGTAGAAATAATGCTTTGCCGACTAACTGGGTATCCCTTAACCCAGTCAAGTTGACAAAGTTGACACCTACAGTTAACCATCAGAGAAGTCTAACATATTAGGGCTATATTCCTTCTGTACGCTTTAGGGAGAATTTGTTTTCTTGTCTTTTCAGCTTCTAAAGGCTGCCTGCATTTCTCAGCCGTGGCCCCACATCACTCCAACTTCTGCTTCTGTCTTTACATCTTCTCTGACTCTTTCATGCCCCTCTCTGATAAGGACCTTTATGATTATATCGGACCCACCCAAATAATGCAGGATAATCTCCCCATCTCAGGATCTCTAACTTAATCAAACCTGCAAAGCCCCTTTTGTCACTGATATGGTTTGGCTCTGTGTCTCCACCCAAATATCATCTTAAATTATACTCCCATAATTCTCCACGATGGGAGATAATTGAATCATGGGGTTGGTTCCTCCCATACTGTTCTTGTGGTAGTAAGTCTTATGAGAACGGATGGTTTTATAAGTGGTTTCCCTTTGCATCTTTCTCATTCTCTCTTGCCGCCACCATGTAAGAAGTGCCTTTCACCTTCTACAATGATTGTGAGGCCTCCCCAGCCACACAGAACTGTGAGTCCATTAAACCTCTTTTTCTTCCCAGCCTTGGGTATGTCTTTATCGGCAGTGTGAAAAAGGACTAATAAGTCACATAAGGTAACATAGTTAAAGGTTCTGGGAATTAGAGTGGACATATTTGGGGTAGCCATTATTCTGCCTACCACAGCTTCTTAAACAGAGGACAGAACTGGATAAATCCTCTTGTCCTTCCTCCTTCTTCCTTCTCAGAGCAAATGTACTTCAGCAGCCACATTTGCTCATGAAGTGACGTACGAATGGAAGGCTGGCCATTCTACATACTTCGAAATGACAAAATGATAGAAGGGATCTGTGTTCTCAATGGCCTAAGAGTCACCATACAAGTCTGGGTTTACCTTCCTCTGGAGTTACTTACACGTAAGAAAAATAAACTATCTTGTTTAAGCTACTGTTTGGGGGGCAATTTCTATTATTTGCAGCCAAAATAATCCTAACTGATACAGGATTATTACTGTTATTGTGGTAAATTCCATACTTCTGGTGAGTTCTAAATCACAGATCATATAGAATTTAAAGAGACCTATGTAGAAACCTTTTTGGAGCTTGCTTCTGGAAAATCCAAAAAACATGTTATAGGAATTTTCCCATCCTATTGAGTCTAGACTTCCTAAAATGCCATTTTTCTTCCTCAGGTTCCCAAACCTTCCTGAGGTACGCAAACCTTCTGGATTGGTCTTAGAACCTATCTATCCTTCTGGGAAGTAGCAAGAGGGGAATAAGGACAGAGGAAAGCCAGCTTGATGCTGAGAAGAGCAGTTTGTTAGGTCACTATCATCCACACCAGCAAATCAATAGGGTCTCACAGGTCAACTGGCAGTAGCTTTCTAGAGCACTGTGTTAAAAAGCATTTTAAGGCTATGTCTAGGCTCAACACAGAAGAGCAATAGAAATTGATTTTCAATGTCTACTGTAGTTAAGGGAGAAGAGAGTGCGCATGTGTGCTCTGCACAAGCTATTCCTGGACTAGAGTCCTGCTCTCAGTTGTTAGGGTCAGATATTCAAGTTTGCTAGCATATCAAAAGGCATTTGATCTCTCAGGGATAAAATCTGTCAACCAAATTAATAAGATACTGGCTTATAAATCAGAAGATCAGTTTATCTATCTGAATTACAGATAAAACTATAAATGTACACCTGTTATCAAGTGGAAATCTGCATGGTGTAGGCAAGAAATGCAGTCTTTGGAGTGAAACAGACCTAGTTTTGTATGATGACTGCATCCCTCAATAGCTACATAGCTTCTTAGAGCAGAGATGATAAGGACATTGATGCTATGTCTGAGATCAGTAGGAAAAAAGGCCTGATTATGGATACCCCATTTACCATGTGATTATTACACATTGCATGCCAGTATCAAAGCATCTCATATACTTCATAAATATATACACCTTCTATATACTCACAAAATTTAAAAAAAATAAAATATGTCCTGATTAATTAACTATGTCTGAACTAGTGAAGGTAGGAGAAATGGGAGTGGCTATTGTTGGTATGTATTAGTATATGTTCTAGTTTTTACCAATCAATTCATGCTCTCCTGATGGAAAGTTTAATTTCTAGGATTGAAAAACTGCTTTGTGAACTTGGATATAAAAGATGTTTGCTGTATAATTTTTACGGCTCACATTACTGAGTTATCTTTGCAATATAAATACAAATAACACAGGAATAAGAAATGATGGTTTGTGGTTCTGAACACCCACTGCTCAGACCTGGAGGAAAAACAGTTAGTTTTTTTATATGTGCCCTCCATTTTATATGTGCATTATGGACCAGTGTGAAAAGAAATATAATACAGATCATAAATGTGAGCTACATAGGTTATATTTTCTAGTAGCCACATTTTAAAAAGTGAAAAGAAATAGACACAAGTTTTTGCAAATATTGTATCATACAGATTTTTTTTTTTTTTTTTTTTTTGAGACGGAGTCTGGCTCTGTCTCCCAGGCTGGAGTGCAGTAGGGCGATCTCGGCTCACTGCAACCTCAGCCTCCCCAGTTCAAGGGACTCTCCTGTCTCAGCAGCCTGAGTAGCTGGGACTACAGGCACGCACCACCATGCCTGGCTAATTTCTGTATTTTGAGTAGCGACGGTTTCACCATGTTAGCCAGGCTGGTCTTAAACTCCAGACCTCAGGTTATCTGCCCACCTTGGCCTCCCAAAGTGCTAAGATTACAGGCATGAGCCACTGTGCCCGTCACCATGCCTGGCCTCATACGTCTTTATTATCCATTATCCCTAATCTAGGTATCCTCACTCTCAGAGAATAACTTTTATACTTAGCTATTGGCCTTGGGTTTCTTGGGTTAAGGATTGGTATCTCAGAGAAAGATACTGGAAACCTGGTCTCCATAAGTCTCTAGTCTGCACTTACTCCTGAGTGGCAGACAGCTGCTTTCCAGTTTAGTGTTTGTGGTTATCTATGTGGAGCACTGGTTTCTCCACAACTACTGTTCTGCAAGGCCTCCAGCCAAGTTAAACTTTTTTTTTTCTTAACCTTAGATGCTCTCAAAATGTCCCTTGTAAACAGCCCTTTTTTTTTTTTTTTTTAAACTTGGCTAAAGGACAGGCTTCTTTCTCCTTCTTTAAACTAAATTTATGGAACAATTACTAGTTTTCTCTAAACCAGTGATTTTCTAACATGAACAAGCATTAACATCACCTGGAAAGCTTATTAAAACATAGGTCACTGGTCCAGCTCCAGAGTCACAGACTCATAGGTCTGGAGTGGAGCTCAAGCAGTTGCATGAGCCAGTTTCCTGGGAATGGTGATGCTGCTGATCCAGGGATCACATTTTGAGAACCACTGATATAGGTCATTCATTTTGGTTCAGAGAAGAGGTAACAGGTATTTGAAAATGAAAGATGTTTGTAACCTAAAAAGCATCAGATTACATCTTCCCTCCAAAATAAGCTATACCCAGTCTGCTGGTATTCTTTCCCCAGAACCAGCATCTTGACAGCCTCTAACATCCCCTTTCAAGATTTGTCCTCTCATCTCCTGCTAGGGGAAGAGCAACCAGGCCTTTTCTATGTCCTTTCAAAGACCTCAATTATGGCCCTGTTATTCCATGGTATTGTAAGCATCTGGGCATGCATGTTGACAGTTGTGTGCGGTAGGGCTGTAGACTCCTGTTAGCTTGCAGCACTATTTCCCTAATACCAGCAGCTCTAAAAGTAGTCACTCAAAAAATAAGTCTTAAGGCTGGGCATGGTGTCTCACGCCTATAATTCTAGCACTTTGGAGGCCAAAACAGGAGGATGGTCTGAGCCTAGGAGTTTGAGACCAGCCTGGGTAACATAGTGAGACCTTGTCTCTACAAAAACATAATAAAATTAGCTGGACATGGTGGCACACATCCATAGTTCTAGCTACTTGGAAGGCTGAGGTGCGAGGACTGCTTGAGCCCAGAAGCTGGAAGGTCAAGGCTGCAGTGAGCTGTGACTGTACCATTGCACTCCAACCTGGGTGACAGAATGAGACCCTGTCTCAAATAAATAAATAAATAAGAATAAGAATATGTTAATTGAGTGAATGAATGATGATACATGTTTGGAAGAGGAGAAAAAGACTATTCATGTTAATTAAAACTTTCACTAAGAGACAAAAGTGATACTGGAAATTTTTTTTTAAAACCCAAAACAAAGCAAAATAACAAAAACACCTGGTCGTCTGAGAACTCATTATAACTTCAAAATCACTGACATGATGTCAATCACAGACAGTTCTAAATACTCATCATGGTTTTACAGATATAACTTCCATTTTGTATAGATGGGGTTTACTTGCAGTAATAGACCTAAGGTGTGATATTATGAAGAAAATGAATTCAGTGCCCTTAAAATGCTGGGTCTCAGAGGCTTCCTTTTTACTTTAACTTTTTATTTTGAAAAATTTCAAATACAGTCGACTTTCTGTATCCATGGGGTCTGCCCTTGTGTAGATTCAACCAACCATCAACGGAAAATATCTGATCGTAATACAAAGAAATAACAAATGTTTGAGGTGATGGATATGTTAATTATCCTGATTTGATCATTATACATTCTATACATGTATCAAAATATCACACCGTATCCCGTAAATATGTGTGATTCTTATGTGTCAATTAAAATAATAAAGACAAAAAAGAAATGGAAACTTTTTAAAATATTCAAAAAACAATAAAAATAATACAACAACAAAAATAATACAAATTAAAAAACAATGCAGTATAACAACTACTTATATAGCATTGACATTGTTTTAGGTATTATAAGTAATCTAGAGATAATTGAGTATACCAGAGGATGTGCATAGGTTAAATAATACTATTTTATACAAGGGACTTGAGCGTCCACAAATTATGGTATTAGCAGGGGGTCCTGGAACCACTCCCCCATGGATACCAGGGGACGACTCTATATACAAAAGTAAAGAAGACAATAGAATGAACTTTTATGAACCAGTCATCCAGATTCATTAATTACCAACTCATGGCCAATCCTGTTTTATCCATAACTGCCCCGCACAGCAGCTGCTTGGGGGAATCTTTGGAGGCCAGAAAGTAGTCTCGGTTCTTCTTCAGGTCCTGGTGTAATATCATTTCATCCATAAAAACCTCAGTGTATATCTAATATATAAACCTTCTTTTAAAAATATAACCATACCATCATTATCATACCTAAATAATAATTCCTTAGTAGCACTGTATATCCAACCAGTGTTTAAATTTCCCCACCATCTCATAAACTTTTTCAGTTTATTTATTGAAATTGGAATACAAATTGGTTCATAAATTGCAATTGGTTGGAATGCCCCTTAAGTTCCTTTTTTTAATCACAAGGTTCCCATTCCATCCCTTTTTGTTTTCTTTAAATTTTACTTGTAGAAGAAACTAGGTTATTTGTGCTATAGTTTCCCACAGTCTAGAGTTTCTGTTTTGGTTTTTGTTTTGTTTTTGGTGGAGGTGTTGAGACCTGCTTGATTTATTCCAATTATTTAATACACAATGATGCAACTGTGATCCCAAAGTGTGCAAAGTTAAAGCCTTCAACTGAAGCTGAGGAGAAGGCAGAAATGGTATACCTGGGGACGGTGGTGAGTCAGGAATGACAGGCAGGCGGCCATGACCAGGGCAGCCTCCTCCCCAGGGCCAGGGACAGGGGAACTACCTAAGGAGCAGGATGCAAGGGTAGCCCAGGGCCGGGGAAGGGGGCAGAGACCTCCCCTTGGCCTAGGTCAAGAGCTCAGAAGTGCCACATGGCTGAGGGAGCAGCGGCCCAGGAAGGGCCAGAGGTGGGGCCAGGAGAGCACCATTTCCTGGGGGGATGGGGGCCGGGAGGTGCTCTACGGAAAAAGCCAGGAGGGGCTGCCTGCCCCTAGGGTGGGGGCTGGGCTGGAGCAGGCTGAAAGACCTGAGGCAGGCACAGGGCCTGAGACCCCGGCTGGCTGGGCTCAGGGGGCTCCCAGGGCAGCCCGGCCCAGGGAAAAGTCCTGACTCTGTAGGGGATACTGAGCAAGGGGCCGCAGACCCCTCAGGACTTCCCCTCCTCTCTCCCTGGAAAGCAGCTGGGGAACCTGTAGGGCAAACCTGTGGACCACTCAGTTATGGAGGGAGGTTGTGCCTGAAGGTGGACACTGGGGTGCGCCCCCTCCATCATCTCGGCCTCCACTGCTGTCCTCAGTACAGCTCCTTCTCGTAAGACTGCAGGCCGTGGATGCCACCCTCGATCTGGGCCCACATGGTCCACTTCTCAAACTTGAGCTCTCCTGAGTACATCATGGACCAAAGGGCAGACAGGCTGTGGGCTCCGCTATCCTGGCAGCCATGCTGGATGCCCGCTATGAGGTAGGGCACAAACTGCTGAATGGACCCTTTGTCCTGGATGGAGTCTGAGACACCCTGCGCGATCTTCATCTTATCCCCCTCACTGAAGTATCATTTCTGGCTGCTGCTGCTCTTCCCCGTGGCATCCAGTGAGCCCATGCCACGGTACTTCTTGAGCCGCAGCCCATCTGAGAAGAAGCACATGCCAGGGGCCTCTGTGGTGGCGGCCAGCAGGGAGCCCATCACCACTCTGGAGGCTCCAAGGGCCAGGGCCTTGACTGCAGGCCCCATGGTCTGGATGCCATCATTGGCTCTGATGGGCACACCAAAGTGCTGGGCATACTCGGCCACCTTGTACACAGCAGGTGTGGAAGTGGGGCCAACCACAGGCCATCACTTCCTGGGTGATGTAGATGGAGCCGCAGCCCATGCCCACATGCAGCCCATCCACACCAGAGTCAGTTCTTGGCCTGGGCTGCTGTCACCACGTTCCCCCCAATCACCTGGAGGTGGGGATACCTGGGTGAGCAGGTCCAGGTGGTGTTTGTCATCATCACGGGTGCCCACAGCTGCCCCGCCCAGCAGCTGCTTGGGGGAATCTTTGGAGGCCAGAAAGTAGTCTCGGTTCTTCTTCAGGTCAGTGCAGGCGATGATGAACACCAGCTCATCTCAATCATTGACAATACGCAGCTTCCCTTTCTTGCTACATTTCAGTATCTCTTTTGCCTCTTTCAATGTCACGCCTGCTGGAGCCACCAGCAGCTCAATCCTTGGCGTCATCACCTCACTGAGGAGGGTGGTGTGGTCCTTCTCAGCAAGAAAGTCAATGTCTCGAGAAGTGACGATGCCCACCAACTTGCTGCCCATGGTGCCCATCTCGGTGATGATGCCAGAGAAGCCATGCGACATCTTGGCCTCCAGCACATCACCCACAGTGTGCGAGGGGCTCAGCACCATGGCCTGCCTGTTCAAACTTCTTGATCTTCTGCACCTCCTTGGCCTGAAACTCTGGGGTGCACTTGTGGTGAATGAAACCAATACCTCCCATCAGAGCCATCGCGATGGCCATGTCAGCCTCTGTCACAATGTCCATGGGGGAGGAGATCAGCTGCGTCTTCAGCGTGACCTTCCGGGTCAGGGCTGAGGTCAGGTCCACCTCATCAGCTATAAAGTCTGTGAATCCTGGGAGAATCAGGAAGCCCTTGTAGGTGAGGCTGTTGGTGCTGGCAAAGAGCTGCTGCACAGTGAGCCCATCCTTGGGCACACAGCTGATGCTGCCGCTGATCAGGTAGTCCGAATGCTGCTGCCAGACCCCGAGACCCGACATAAACACCTGCGCGGCCGCCCGCTGCTGCTGCTGCTGCTGCTGCTGCTGCTGCTGCTGCTGCTGCTGCTGCTGCAGGCTGGGCGGGCCGGGGGCGTGGGCAGTCTAGTTTTACGATTACATTTCTGTGTTATCATTTACGCAATCCCCTCTCTCTTCTTAAGGTAATAACTTCTTTTAAAGGTTTTTTTTTTTTTTTTTTTTTGAGACAGAGTCTCTCACTGTCACCCAGTCTGGAGTGCAATGGCACAATCTCGGCTCACTGCAACTTCTGCCTCCCGGGTTCAAGCGATTCTCCTACCTCAGCCTCCCAAGTAGCTAGGATTACAGGCATCTGCCACCACGCCTGGCTAATTTTTGTATTTTTAGTGGAGATGGGGTTTCACCATGTTGGCCAGGCTGTTCTCAAACTCCTGACCTCAGGTGATCCACCCGCCTCAGCCTCCCAAAGTGCTGGGATTACAGGTGTGAGCCACCACGCCCAGCCTAAAGTTTTTATATTCTATCTTTTTTTTTAAAAATAAGCTAAATGGCTGGGCACAGTAGCTCACGTCTGTAATCACAGCACTTTGGGAGGCCAAGGTGGGTGGATCACGAGATCAGGACATCAAGACCATCCTGGCCGACATGGTGAAACCCTGTTTCTACTAAAAATACAAAAAATTAGCTAGGAGTGGTGGTGTGTGCCTGTAGTCCCAGCTACTTGGGAGGCTGAGACAGGGGAGTCGCTTGAACCCACAAGGTGGAGATTGCAGTGAGTGGAGATCGCACCACTGCACTCCAGCCTGGTGACAGAGTGAGACTCAGTCTAAAAAAAAAAAAAAAAAAAAAGAAAGTTAAACAATGGCATATCATACCATACATAATTTTCTGTGCCATGCTTTTTTCATTCAACTTTATACCTTGGTGATTACTCTATGGCAGTTTACAGAGGTGCTCCTCATTCCTTTTTTATAGCTGCATATTACTTCATCATGTAGACATTACATAACATATTCAACGAGTCCCCTGCTGATAGACATTTGAATTGTTTAAAGTTTGTTGCTATTTTAGGTAGTATTGCAATGAATAGCCAGTATGTCTCTTTGTATTTTTGCCAGAGTATCTTTGGGATAGAATCCTAGAAGGAAGACTGCTGGGACAAAAGATAATTGCATCATAATTTTGCTACAAATTGCAGAAGTGCTTCTTTTAAATGCAATGTATTTCTGGAAATTTTGTCATAAAAGAAATCCTGAAACAGATCCTATTTCAGTTATCTACTGCTATATAACAAATCATCCCCAAAAGTATAGCTTAAAACAACAACTACCATTTATTATTTGTCATGATTGTGCAACTAGGGTGGGACTCATCAAGAATGGCTTGTCTGTGCTTCATGGGGTGGCTGCTTCATGACTCCAGAGGAAGCTGGGATAGTTTGGCTAGACCTAGAGAATACAAGATGGCTTTATTCACCTGTTTTGTACCTCACTTGCAGTGGCTGGAATAGTTGGGTGCTAGGTACACTTCTCTCTCTCCATGTGGTCTTACATCATCCAGAAGGCCAAGCTTCTTAAACATGGTGTCCAGATCTCAAGACAGCAAAACTGGAAGTTGAAAGGCCTCTTAAGGCCCAAGCCCCAAAGTTAGGTAACATCCCTTCTACTGAATTCTATTAGCCAAAGCTATTCACATGGCCATCTATATTTAAGGGGAGAGGAAACAGACTCCATCTCTTGTTGGGAAGAGCAATGTACACATACAAAGATGAAAGAAATTGTTAATGGTCATCTTTGCAGATAATCTACCACAGATCCCAACTACATATATGCATTATATAGGCCATAAATATATGTCCTATTCTTATCTACTTGAGTATCAGCAGAAAACTGTGGAAAGAGTCCATAAAGGTGATATGAAGTGAAACACTTCTGCATAGGGTGGTGTTAAAAAAGGGACCAAAAGTGGAGGTTATGTCTACCAAGGAAAAGGGTGAAGGTCTTGCTTTTAGGCAGGGCACTTAATCATCTATCTAGACAACTATCAGCAGCTTTTATATTCCTTTATTCTATTTGTGTTTATTCAAGAATACTGTTTCAGACTCAAAGAGTACAGTGATGAACATAACAGACAAATCCTAGCTCTTGTGGTATTTACATTCCAAATGGGGAAATACAGACCATGGTAAGGGATAGAAAGATATATAAGAATATCCTGCCCTTGAGGAAATTATAATGTTGTTGAAAGTGGGGGTAAAAGGCAATCATTGCCTAGTTAGAGATAACAAGAAGACAAATACAAACTTTGTATAAAGAGAGGTAAACACACACATATTAGAGCATCTGTTCTGCATAAGTAGCTACACCACCAGGAGGAATGTCTGTAAAGGTCCAGAAAGTAACGAGGAAGAAGAGTTAGGAGAAGGAGGGATCACTGTGGCCTGGGGGAGTCAGGGAAGACTTATGATGAGAGAGAGAGGCATAGGGGAACCAGAGCCTTTCGTTGTGTATCTGATGACATACTGGCAAGTCCCAGGGGCTGGTGTGATTAGAGCTTCTCACCAGGATAGCTTCCTTCTAAGATGGCCTCCCACTACTTGCTGAGAGAGGAAGACAAAGTGGGTTTTTAAAACTGGCTGATTTACCTGGTAAATAATGTACTTCTAGTCTATAAAATATTGCATTTTTCAAAGGCAAAAATGTTCAAGGGTTAGTCCTTGCTGCTCATATCGACATGCTCTCCCTTGATGAGCTCACTCAGTCTTGTGGCTTTACATAGCATCTAAATGCCAGTGACTCACAGAAGGGTAATATCTTCAGTTCTGACATCTTGCCATACTCATATCAACCATTTTATCTACACTTCCATTTGGAGATCTAACAGGCACTGTAAGCTTCACGTGGATAAAACCAACTGCTTGATTCTCCGTAGAAAAACTCTGCTCCTCTCCCAGTTTCCTTGTTAGTGGCACTACTACCACCAAATTACTCAGACCAAAGCAATGGAGTCTTGCTTGTTTTTTCTCTCACTCCATATCCAATCAGCTGTTGAACAACAGTTGAAGAACAGCAGCTGAACAATCCTGTTGTTCTATCCTTTGAATATATCTCTCAAACTGTCAAACTCCTAGCCTCAAGCTATCCTTCCACCTGGGCCTCCCAAAGCACCACCACACCCAGCCTACTAGAATATATCTCAAACTCAATTACTGCTCAATACTTCTTCCCCTGCACCAGCCCACCATCAACACTCATCTCCTAACTGATCTCTTGCTTCCTCTCATGCTATTCTCACTCTATTCCCTACAAAACTGTCTGGGGAAACTTTTAAATATACGGTCACTTAAAATCCCTGACTAAAACTCTTTAGAAAAAAAAGGAAATAAAATTAGAGGAAGAAAACATGGCCAGAAAAGAAAAGAAAAAAAAAAAATCTATAATGACTTATCATAGTAATTAAATTAAAATTCAAACTTCTACCCTTACAATTTTCCAGCCACACGGACCTTTCTTATGTTTCTTAAACATGCTGAACTTGTTGCTTCCTTGGGAATTTTACATTGCTCTTCCCCAGAATGCTGCTTCTCCAGATCTTTGGCTGAAAACTCCTTATTTTCTAGTTCTCAGCATTCAGGGCACCTTACAGATACCTTTCCTGACTATCCTATCTAAAGAAGCCCACAACCAAAACTCACTAACCAAGGCACAGTGGGTACGTTGATAAATATAACAGACAAGGTCCTAACGCTCGTGGCACTTATTTTCCAAATGGGGGAAATGCAAAACATGGTAAGAGACATCTTGTTACTCTGTTTTATATTCTTCAAACGTTGATCATGTTCTGAAAAAATATCTTATGTATTCATTTTCTTGTTCATGTCTATCTTCGCCATTCAGTATATATTAACAAAAGGAGATAGGACAGATACCTTAGCTATCCTGCGCTCCACAATGCCACTAGGCCTTACAGTAAGTACCTAGCATATAGTTGGATCTCAGAGTATCACTGAATATGCTTTTACATGTTCAAAAATACGGGAGTAACATCACAGCTATAAAGGAAAAACTCATTATAGTGGAAAAACTGTTAATGAACCCCTTTACCCAAATAATATCCTTCCCAACCTTGACATCTAATCCAACCCCAAAATTTTCCGATGTCAAGGGTTCGTGGACCCATTCCTTATATTGGCTACCAGGGAAATGTATGTCAGCCTAATTACATCAGAGCAACACACATTTCCTGGAGGGCAACACACTTCTTTGCTTCCTGTAAAAATGTATTCAAAGTTGTGTTAAACAATATTGTTATAGTTACGGATTCTTGTGGTATTTTCTTTGTTCCTTTGACATAAGCAATTGTGACCTAGCTAGAACCAAGTAGAGATAATGGAAAGACAAACAAAAATTTAGGAAAGTGGACAAAAGCAAACACAGATTAGGCCATCTGCTCTGCATTATATGATCTAACATAAACAACAATGAACCTGACTTTATATTCTGATGCTGGACAAATTATGTAGTCCTTCATGGTTCACGTTCTTCTGTCTGTAAAATCTGGACACTTGTGCTTATTTATTCTCCCCAATTTCCGTGTGAAATAGCTATTATTTTATTTCACAGAATTATGAAATGTTAGGCTCTGCGGAAGCTTGAGAATCATCTCATCTGTATCCAAATGTGGAGACTGAGGCCTGATGAGGTTAATTGATTTACCCAGGCTCATAGCTAATTATTGACAAACCTGGAACTTATAATAGAAATCGGATTTTCTGACCCTTAGGCAAGTGGGCTTTCTGCCTCACTATACTGCAATGTTTGCCTTAGTGTTTCGCTTTTGATGGAGGAGTGTATTATCTTCCAATTAGTATGTAATCCTTGAGGATGTGATAAGCTGTTCTTCCCACAGTAATTAGTTGGCCACATGTAAATAAATATTTATTAAATAAAGGAATGGTTTGCCATCAGTCCATGGCACCTGCCACCCTCTCTATGTTGCAATCATCTGCTGACCTTTCAGTCATTTCCTCTCATTCATTCAAAATTTTAGCATACAGGTCCCTGTCTTTCCACTGTGACTTGTTATTCTTGGTGACTTCAACAAGCACTAAACGATACATCTGACACTCTGGTCACTCAGTTTCTTGACTCCTCACCTCTCATGATCTTTTTCTCCACTCCACCTTAGCTACCCACTTCCATGCTCACGTACTATTACTCTAAAACCTTGATTTTAGGCATTCCATTATTTGACTACCTCCTTCTGTCTTCCTAGTTCACTTATTCTAATACACCCACTCTAACTCTTCTTTAATCCCATCAGGAACTCTGATCCTTTGGCCTCATCAATTTTTCATGGGCCTTCCTTTCCTCACTCTCCTCTTTATCCAGCCTAGATTCCATGGTCCATTACTGTAATCATCCTAGTTAAGGGTTTGTCAGTGTATACCCCTAAGGCCCTTACCACATTCTTTCTCCATCATACTGTCCTAAAAAAAAAAAAAATTCCAATCTTGGTTAAAGCCAACTCTCTGCTTGATCTTTCACTGCACTAAAGCATGATATGAACCCTGATAAAACAGCTGCAATTGTGCTGACTGGTTAAATTTATGATCACAAACTATAGGAGTGTCTTCGGCAGTGCCCAATAATTCTACATTTCCTTGGCCAACCCTCTCCTTTTCTAGACAGCTTTCTCTCTCTTTAAACCATATACTCTTGATGCCCACTCCTCAATTTTACCTGATACCTTCATCTATTGATTTGCTAGGGAAAAAAAATAAAAGTAAGCAGAAAAGAGGTACTAGAATATTTTCCAATAATCTATCTTCCCCATCCCTCAACCTCCACCATTTAAAATGGTGCTAAATTTAGTATTTAGCTCTTACTAAAGGCTAAACTCCGTTGAGAGACAATTCTCTAAGAGTCTCTCACATTTCCTTGTTCCAGACTATGTAATCAAGGATTGAATGTTTCATAGCCCTGGAAGATAGAGATAGTGTCTGCCTCTGGAACAAACAGCAAGAATGTTTACTGTTCAATATAATAAAAACAATGTGTCTGGAGCAAAGGGTACACACCTTTATTGCCCAATATAAAAGATTCAGGTTCCCTAAGTTCAGACTTCCTCACTTGTAGTGCAACTCATTGCATATGCAGGTGTCACCTGGCCCTCTTCACATTGATCTGAGGAATTGGGGTGCAGGGAACTGGTGGTGTGAGAAATCAAAGCCTCTGTCTTTGACCCAGGAGTTTCCCGTTTGCTGAGCATCCATGAAATAGTGGCAGGCTAACTTGTTGGCTTACAAATACAATAAAATCTCAGACCCTTCAGAGTTCCTGACATGTTTTACTTTTGAACTACATCTCATTTCCTCCTGCCTTCTTAAGGACTTTGTGCCTGCAGGTATCTACTTTCTCTTGCATCACCAACTTTTCACCCTTTTAACTTTCAATTACTCCTCAGTCTATACATACAATATCTCCCATCTTAAAAGACAAAAATAACTTCCCTTAGGCATCTCATCTCTCTCCCTACCACTCCAAATCTCTGCTGTCCTTAATTTAAACAAAACCTCTTGGAAGAGTTGTCTGTATTCATTTTTTCCACTTCTTCACTTCTTACAATGAGTTCTGTTCCAAGTCATTCCAATTAGATTTTTATTTATGCTATTTTCTCAAAATACTTCCTAAGGTTGTCAACAAACTTCACATGGCCTAATCCAAAGGTCAATTCTCCTTTTCTTTTAAAGGAATTAGCAACACTCAACCAGTTGACCACTCTCTCATTGAAATACATTCTCTCTTGGTTTCTGGTTTCTCTTATCCCAGTCTCCTTTGCTGGCTCTTCCTACTTTATTGAGAAGATCACGTGGAGTTTTTTGGTGCTTTACTCCTCTTTCATTCTTGATTTTGGTAATTAGTAATGTTTTCTTGGTCAGTCTAGTTAAGGGTTTGTCAATTTTGTTGATCTTTTGAAATAAAAATCTTTTAGGGATTAAAATTTTTTATCTATTGTTTTTCTGCTCTAATATTTATTATTTTATTCCTTCTGCTTGTCTTGGGCTTAGCTTGCTCTTTGTTTTCTAGTTTCTTAAGATGGAAGCTTATGTTTTTCATTTGTCTTTTCTTCTTTTCTGATATAGGTATCGAAGTTATATTTATTTCTAAGTACTACTTTAGATATATCCCATAGATTTTGATGTTGTGTGTTTGTTTTCATTCAGTAAAACTTAATTTCCCTTGTGATTTCTTTGACTCATGGGTTATTTAGAAGTGTGTTGTTTAATTTCCAAATATTTGATGTTTTCTCAGGTTTCTTTCTCTTACAGATCTCTAAATTCCATCGTGGTCAGAGCACGTGCTTTGTACAATTACAACCTTTTTACAAATTTTATTGAGACTTGTTTTGGGCTCTATTACATAGTCTATCCTAGAGAATGTTACATGTGCACTTGAAAAGAATGGGTACTCTGAAGTCATTCAGTGGAGTGTTTTATAAATATCAGTTAATTGATAGTGTTGTTAAAGTCTTTGTTTTTATCAATTATTGAAAGTGGGGCACTGAAATATTTTTAAAATAATTCTTATTGTGTATATTTAAAGTATATAATATGATTTTGCAAAATACATATAGATAATAAAATAGTTCCTATAGTGAAGCAAATTAACATATCCATCATCTCACGTAGTGTGTGGCACTCACATTTTGTGTGGCAAGAGCAGCTATGGTCTACTCATTTAGCAAACATCTCCAATGCAATACACAACTATCAGCTATAGTCCTCATTTTGTACATTAGATCTCTAGACTTATTCATCCTACAGCGTTATATCATTTGAACTATATCTTCCATTTTCTCTCTTCCCACCTTTCTCCTAATAACCACTGTTTAGTCTGTATCTCTGTATACTTGAAATTTTTAAAAGATTCTGTATATTAATGAGATCATACAATATTTTTCTTTCTGTGTCTGGTTTATTTCTCTTAGCCTAATATCTTCCAGGTTCATCCATACTGTGGCAAACAGCAGGATCCCTCTTTTTTTTTTTTTTTTTTAAGACAGTCTCGCTGTGTTGTCCAGGCTGGAGTGCAGTGGCACGATCTTGACTCACTGCAACCTCTGCCTCTCAGGTTCAAGAAATTCTCCTGCCTCAGCCTCCCAAGTAGCTGGGTCTACAGGTGCCCAGCACCATGCCCGGCTAATTTCTTTTTACATTTTTAGTAGAGACGGGGGGTTTCACTATGTTGGCCAGGCTGGTCTTGAACTCCTGATCTTGTGATCTGCCCACCTCGACCTCCCAAAGT
This sequence comes from Macaca mulatta, assembly GCF_049350105.2. Classification (NCBI taxonomy): domain Eukaryota; kingdom Metazoa; phylum Chordata; class Mammalia; order Primates; family Cercopithecidae; genus Macaca; species Macaca mulatta. Next base: position 32,622,472 of record NC_133407.1, read on the forward strand.
GCTGAGATTACAGGCGTGAGCCACTGTGCCTGGCCAGGATCCCTCCTTTTATAAGACTGAATAATATTCCACTGTGTGAGTATATATAACACATTTTCTTTATTCATTCATCCACTGACAGACACTTAGGTTGTTGTCAAATCTTGGCTGTTCTGAATAATGCCACAAAGAACATGGGAGTGCAGATATCTTTGCAGGGATTTGAGTATATAATCAGAAAGGGGATTTCCGGGTCATGTGGTACTTCTATTTCTGTTTATGAACTTCTATACTGTTTTCCATAATGGCTGCAACAATCTACATTCCCACCGAAAGTGTACAAGGGTTCCCTTTTCTCCACACACTTGCCAATACTTACCTCCTGTCTTTTTGATAACAGCTATCCTAATTGATGTGAGGTGGTAACTCGTAGTAGCTTTGATTTCCCTGATAATTAGTGGTGTTCAACATCTTTTCATATACCTATTAGCCATGTTTGTGTCATCTTTGGAGAAACAGGTCCTTTGCCCTTTTATATCAGCTTATATGTTTTCTTGCTATTGAGTTGTGTAAGTTCTGAAGTTTAGATATTAGCCCCTCAGCAGAGATATGGTTTGTAAATATTTTTTTCTCCATCTGTAGGTTGCCTTTTCATTTTCTTGTTTGTTTCCTTTGCTGTACAGAAGCATTTTAGTTTGATATAGCTCCATTTATTTATTTTTGCTTTTGTAGCCCAAGCTTTTGGTGTGATGTCCAAAAAATTATTGCCAAGGCCGTATCAAGCAGCTTTTTCCTTATGTTTTCTTTTAGGACTTTTATGGTTTCAGGTCTTATGTTCAGATCATTTACCCATTTTAAGCTGATTTCTGTGCATGGTAAAAGGGTCCAATTTCATTTTTTTGCATGTGAAAATCCAGTTTCCCCAGCACCATTTACTGAAGAGATCATCCCTTCCCCATTATGTCCTCTTGGTGCCCTTGTTGAGAATTAATCATGTATGTTTGGATTTATTTCTGGAGTATTCTGTTCCACTCGTCTATGTGTCTGTCTTTATGCCAGTACCATAATATTTTCATTACTATAGCTTTGTAATGTAATTTTAAATCAGGAAGTGTGATGCCTCCAGTTTTGTTTTTCTCTTTTTCTTTACAAATTTTAGGATTGTTTTCTATTTCTATGAAGAATGCCATCAGGATTTTGATAGAGATTGCATTACATATGTATATTGCTTTGAATAGTATGAACATTTTAACAATATTCATTCTTCTGATTCACATGCACAATATATCTTTCCATTTATTTGTGTCTTCTTCAATTTCTTTCATGATGTTTTATAGTTTTCAGCATATAAGTCTTTCACCTCTTTGGTTAAATTTATTCCTAAGTATTTTTGTTTGATATTATAAATGGGGTTTTTTAAATGAAATCTCTACTATCGGTGAATTTGTTTCATCCGTTTATTTTGGAGGTCAGTTCTTATATAACATTTATTATTCTAGATGTATTGACTCCTTATCAAAATGTCTCCAGTAATATTTCTTGAGTTTAGTTTACTATTTTGATATTAATGTAGCCACTCCAGACCTCTTATGGTTACTGTTTGCATAATGTATCTTTTCCATCTTTCACTTTCAACCTACTTATGTCCTTGAATCTCAGGTGTATATCTTGTTGTATTCAGTCTGATAATATCTGCCTTTTAGTGGAGATGTCTAGTTCATTTATAACCAATGTACTTATTGATACAGTGAGAATTTCTTTCACCATTCTGATGGTTATTTTCATTGTGTGTCATGTCTTTTTTTATTCCAATGTGGCAATATAATTATTAAAATTTAAGTTTATATAAAATGTCAACATATTTGGAAACTAATGATTTCTCACTAAACGTGCAAAATAAAGATAAATGAATAAATGACTCATACTTCTGTCAAAAATAATTTCATTTAATATTACGGTATACTGTCTTCTGGTCTTTAATTTTTTCCTATTCATAGATGTTTGCTTATTTTTGTTTATTTTTTAGAGTTTATATTATACTATGTATACAATTGTTGCATATTATTCTTATGTAGTCTATTATTTATATTTTTCATTGACTTCAACCACAGAAAAGATGTCAGCAGCAGAGAGATACTTGTAGTACTTAAGCAGAGATCCTCTTGAAAAAGCTTTTGAATAAATGAAATGGTTCTGAATGGCCCTATTTTTAAAATAACTGTACCTGGATGTCAGAGGGTTGGGCTGAAATAAAAGGTATCTGAGAAGCATTTGCTGCATCAGGAATCTTGGTGTTAACATAGTTGATATTAGCTTCTATTTGTGAAACAAAACAAAGAAAAGGTCACGTTTGATAAAATTCACCTCTAAGATGGCTGGACTTAGTGTCTTGGGGGAGTGGTGTGAACTACTGATTACATATGTGTGTGTGCATATATTCTCACATAATGTCAAGCTTATTGATTTTATGGCATTCAACCCTTTCGTCTGTTTCTCTCGGCTCACTGCAACCTCCACCTCCTGGGTTCAAGTGATTCTTCTTCCTCAGCC